>NW_010170709.1:0-21264 GCF_000695765.1 Mesitornis unicolor | reverse complement strand
AAGAGTGTATCTCAGGTTGCTTAGTACCTTTCTGACCTTGCATGTACATAACTGAAAAAATACTCACACAGCACATGCCCAGCCTCTTCTTTGCTCATAGACACAGTTTGCTCCTTTGTTTTGGGAATGCCTGACCTTTAAGAAAGGAGATGGGTGTGGGAGTGGATGCAGGCAGTGTGCAATCCAGTGAATGCAGGATTTGGCAGGCACAGACAATAAGGATGCATGCTGCCCGTGGATCCCGGTGCCTTGCTTATATTTTCCCTTTTCTGTTTTTGCTAGAAGACATGACTGACTCTGATCAACAGGGTAGCCCAAGGAGCCTGTAGAGCTCTCTGAGTGTAGCGCAGTGCCTGTGCCAGGCTGGGCATGCCCAAACAGCCTGTGCTGTGGAAGTGTGAGAGCAGTTTAACTTAGGACATTTCACAGGGGGCAGCTTTACTGTGTCCTAATGCATGTGTGTGGACATAGCCACAACAAACCTTTCACAGTTCTCATTTGGGTGTCCCTGCCCTTTGCTGAATTTATTTCCATCTATATTGTGTCCCTCACCTCAGCTTCTTTCAGCTTCATTCAGTCACTTCTGGTCCTGCCTTTTCTGCTGTTTTCATTTTTTTAATTTTTTTTTTTTCCCCATACACCATGCCAGTGCTTAATAGCCTCCCATGCAGTCATGGGTTGAGGTTTGTTGCAATCATGCTGTTCAGTTTGTGAATTTTATTCCTTCCTGTCATTTTCATATGTCTTGTTTAATTTAATTGTAAGCTGTTTAAAACAGGGGCAGCTTTTCTGTGTTCATACAATGCCTCACTCAATGTGTCGGTGACCTCGATAATTACTCAGGTGAAATTATAATAAAGAGTTATTATCAGCTATAATAATTATTCTAGGACCAAGAAAAATACAGTCATATCCTTAGCACATTCCTCTCTCGCTCTTGAGCAATGAATGAACCTGAACAGAGTTGTGTACTCTGCCCTATGTGTTGCAGTGATGTTGTTTTGGAAATGCTTTGAATGTTTACAATGAACTGTTCAGAAGTTCTCATCCTGAGCAGAATAGGATATTAACCCATTGCTGACCAAGGAATGAGTCTTACCATTTTATCTTACCTTGTTGTTTTTGTGATTATTATGAATATTTCAGAGGTCTTCTGAGGATGTTTGCATTTTTCACCTGAAACGTTTGTCATAAAATAATGAGGCTGGAAACTGTTCAAAGGGCTAGGATAGCAGGAAGAAGTCCTGAGTCTTGTCAGGGGTTATAAGACAGAGTGCAAGCTGGTAAAGTTAAATGATGCATTTAACACATGCAAATACTTTCTGCCCTGTTTCTTAACCAAAGTCAGTTCCAGAACACATTAAGAAAAATAACAGGTGCAGATTTCTGAAGATGAGCTATGCCTTACAATATAAAGGAATTAAAAATGTGGGCATCCTCCAAAAGCCATTGGAATAATCTAAGTGATGTAGAAAGAATGGCTTATGATAATATTACCACTCTTGCTCGCTTCTCAGGAACAATTTACAGTGTGAGAAGTCCTAATGTTACATACACTGTGATCATTAACTCTAGGATGACCATTACCACTCTAGAAGGTGGTGCCTAGCTGGCTAGGCATGGCTTGGACGGGCATACGCTTTGCTGGGTCAAAAACTGGCTGGATGGCCGAGCACAGAGAGTTGTGGTGAATGGAGCCAAATCCAGTTGGCGACCAGTCACAAGCGATGTTCCCCAGGGCTCTGTTTTGGGGCCAGTCCTGTTTAACATCTTTATCAATGATCTGGATGAGGGGATTGAGTGCTCCCTCAGCAAGTTTGCAGATGACACTAAGTTGGGAGGGAGTGTTGATCTGCCTGAGGGTAGGAAGGCTCTGCAGAGGGACCTGGACAGTCATGATCAATGGGCTGAGGCCAACTGTATGAGCTTCAATAAGGCCAAGTGCCGGGTCCTGCACTTCGGTCGCAATAACCCCATGCAGCACTACAGGCTTGGGGACGAGTGGCTGGAAAGCTGCCAGGCAGAAAAGGACCTGGGGGTGTTGGTGGACAGCAGGATGACCATGAGCCAGCACTGTGCCCTTGCGGCCAAGAAGGCCAATGGCATCCTGGGGTGTATCAGAAGGGGTGTGGTGAGTAGGTTGATAGAGGTTCTCCTTCCCCTCTACTCTGCCCTGGTGAGACCGCATTTGGAATATTGTGTTCAGTTCTGGGCCTCTCAGTTCAAGAAGGACAGGGAGTTGCTTGAAAGAGTCCAGCGCAGGGCCTCAGGGATGATCGAGGGAGTGGATCATCTCCCTTACGAGGAGCGGCTGAGGGAGCTGGGTCTCTTTAGGTTGGAGAAGAGGAGACTGAGGGGTGACCTCATTCATGTTTATAAAATTGTAAAGGGCAAGCATCAGGAGGAAGGAGCCAGGCTCTTCTCAGTGACAGCCAATGACAGGACAAGGGGCAATGGGTGCAAGCTGGAACATAGGAGGTTCCATGCAAACATGAGGAAAAACTTTTTTACTGTGAGGGTTAGAGAGCACTGGACCAGGCTGCCCAGAGAGGTTGTGGAGTCTCCTTCTCTGGACACATTCAAGGCCAATCTGGACGTGTTCATGTGTGACCTAGTTTAGGTGATCCTGCTCTGGCAGGGAGTGATGATCTTTCGAGGTCCCTTCCAACTCCTGAGATTCTGTGATTCTGTGTGTTTCTGTGATTCTGTGAGAAGGAGATTTTGGGTTTAAGACATAGTTCAGTGAAACGTCTGCTTAGTGCTCAGTAGTGCAATGAGTCCTAATCAAATATTAGGGTTTACCAGAAAAAGAACACAAGGTAAAAGACAAAACATTACACGATTGTGTAAACACACATGCCCTTCATCTTGAACACTGTGAACAGTCAGATTCTTTCTGTCACGCCTCCTCATCTCAAAAAAGGTCAAATACGTGGAATAGCTCTGCATAAGGAATGGCTTAATTGTGTGGAACTCTTCAGAAAAGGAGCTTTGAAAGAAGATATAACAGACATCTATGAAACCCTGGAGAAAGTGAATAAGTTTTGGTTATTTGCATGTTCTTCCAATACAAGATCTAGGGGCTGCCAGCTTAAAATAGCCTGGGAGCTCTCCAAAATAAATGGTGCAATGTTATAGTCACAACATATGTCTATTCTGAGGAACTTCAACCTGAGGATGCAATTAGTGCGAAAATTTTTACAAGAATTTAGGAGGTGAACAGATGAGTGAATGAAAAAGTTACAGAGTGAAAAAGAGAACGAAAATTTAAAAAATTGTTAAGTACAAGGATATTACTTCTGGCTCAGAAGCCTCATGTTGCAAATTGTTCAAAGCTGTAATGGTATGTTTGGGAAGTACTCCTGTGCAGTCAGTATTCTGTTGTGCTTAGGCATCCATTTCTTGTTTCCATGAGAGACCAGATAAAATTTGTGCCTCTGGTCTGACCTAGTACACCAGTTTTTATATTCTTTTATTTATTCTTATGAGAATTACCTGAGACTTCATGTAGGAATAAGAATTTGGCATGAGTATCAGAATGAGGTAATGGTGTTTTTCAGAGACATTTACAAGATATTTACAAGATGTTTATGCCTTTAAAATGACACGATTTTCTGGCTTGCCTTGTTAGCCCAATGTTTACAATCAATAAAGATGATTTCTGACACATAGCCTACCGATTATATTGTAAGAACTCCTTTGTTTATGCATATACTTTGATGAACTACTTCATTGTTATGGTACTGGAAAGAGAGAAAAATAATTACGCTTGCAATCTCAGAGATCTGCTATATTACTTCCTCATCTTTATACACACCTATATAGCACATGGAAGGCAACCATTTTCAAACCTTTTTGTTTCCTTATATTATCTAACACCAGGGATTAAATATCATAATTATCAAGACAGCATGTTCTCACAAGTGTACTGAGTATTCTAATCATCTCTTGATTAATAGGCAGTACCCATTATTTAGATTTGGGCTGGTTATATTTACTATTGTTTTGGTTATAGATGCAAATAATAGTAATAAAAAGGGCCTCATTAATTCTGTGATATTATAAAGCATTCAGATAGTCACCCAGAGGCTCTGCTTCTGCCAGTTGTAATGGGTTATTCTCCTACTGCTCAAACTTTCATCATCATTCAGGCACTTCTGCAACTGCTGTAAGAGAACAGTTGCAGAGACTGCTTAGAAGCAAAGTTTAAAAGAGTTGTTGCTAAGAAAAAAAATCACAACTTGAAGCTTTTAGGATTCTTCTACTCTGAACCAGAGATGCTTTTGCAGTCAGTAGCTTCCCTGTGTAGCTGATTCAGCACAAGGCTTTCTAAAGTTGTTATGTTCCCATGGTAATAAGAGTTACTCTACAGGAGAAGTCCCATTGCAGAAAAAAAGCTGAGAAGCTAAGTTAGAAAAATGGATAATGCCTTCAAGACAAGTTCAGAATCTCTTCATATGGCAAACTGATTATCCTCCATAGTTCTCCTCCTCATACAAAGAGTGCGCCTCCGTATGTGTAAACACAACTCGTGGGTAGAGTTGCAAATTTGCTGTGCTGCTTTGCAGGGAGTGTAGACCTGCCCCTGAGATCTGAATATATTTTAAAGCTAAATCATATGGGCAAAGGTAATTTGTCCATGTCTCATTTTGTGGTAACTATGAATTATATGACTAGGGGATGGTTTGTCCACAGATGAGGCTTAAAAAAGGCTGTTTTCAGCAATGGCAACAAAAATGTTAAAAGAAAAGAATGATGGCTCTTTCAATAAGCAGTCTTATTTGGTACTGGCTACTGACAAATACGAGCTTACAGCCTGACCTTGTCCTGAGGTCTCAGCCCTTACCAAATGAAGAAACACTGGGCCAAGTGTCCCAAGCCAATGCTTCTCCCTGTTCTTGTGGTCTGTTCACATGCCAGGCTTTTGTTACTCCCTTTCTCACTTTCTCCAGATTGGCATGCCTCCTAAACTATGCTCCCACAGCCTGAAATGAAATGCGAATAATTGCTCTGTAAACACGATATGTCTTCAGGCTTTTTCCCATGTAGGAACTCTGAGGAGCTGAAGGATGGTCAGAGGAGATAGACTGCTGAGGGCATGAACTTTTTTACATCTACGCAAAATGAAGTTTCCAGAGCTCATGTTTGGGTGAGTCTTTCTAGGAAGAGCAGAAGGTAAACCTGTAATAGTGTCACCAAATCCCATGCTTTGCTACAAACTGTAAGAATGCTGATTTTTAATGAATACAACATGACTAGGTCTGAATGCATGTCAGGTGAGAAGCAGGTAGGCACTATTATCTTGCTGAACCAATGTGGCTTCCTCACTTTGGAGGATTAGGGTTGCAGTACTGTGATATGAAGTGTGGAATGCTGTAGCGTTGACTACAGATTTGCAGAATCAAGCTCCAGTTCTCTTCCTATTGAAGCATCCAAAGAACAAACATATTTTATGATGCTTTAGGCTGTCTAAGTAATAATAAAAAAAAATTTTGTTAGACTTTAAGAAGTCATCATATGTCTTTTTCAATGATAAGATAGTACATTTATATCATAAAGAGAGAAAAATTAGGCAAAAAACAACTCAATTTTTAAGATATGTTTTTGCACATCTGTTATGTTTTTTGGAAAATTCAGATTATGTAAAGATGAAAGGTTCTTGTTTTATGATTATAACAAAGCTAAGTGTTCATTCTTATTTGAAATAAGTCAAAATGATGTGTCTTCAATGGAAAAAGACATGAAGAAGCAGTAGATAATTCAGACATATCTGTTCCAGAATTCAGGTGTATTCTCAGCATCTGACTTGATTTGTATGAGATCACTGCCATGTTTGGGATTTATTTGTTGACTAGTTTTAAGTTTTAAAAATATAATTCAACATACAATTAAGTATATTGTAGATCTCTAAATTATGTACGTAAGAATAAAAAGAAAAGGAAACACTTGGCCGAATAAAAACTATTGAACAAACAGAAAATAGCATTCCTTTATAGTTCTCATTTGTAAATGTAAGTGGGATTACTTTGCATCTAAGAAACTCAGATTCAGCAGAAGTTTTTACTTTTAATGGCTCATTTTGCATTTTTATTTAAAGTCAAGAATTCCTGGGATGCCTTTCACTTGAACTGTAACATTTTCAACTGGATGAGAGACTGCAAGGCTGCCAATGTGTTCATTGATTCCTACAGAGATCTATACAGTGACTGGTTAAGATTGGCAGAACACTCAAGATTAATGAAACGACAGTAGTCAGTGAGCTCTATTGCTCTTTCTTTTTTTCTGGGTCTCTGACTATAGAAGGGTGATTTGGCTGCCTCACCTCTGCCATGGTCATTTTATCTCCAAACTTTACTGCTCAGACAGTAAGAGGACTGTCATATGATAACGACTGGCAAAGTGAAAGCAGTAGATAAATTCTTAGTAAGTCTTAAATGCACTTGTAAGCTAGGCAGAGTAGTATTAGAGAAGAGATGCTAAACACCTCACAAAAGCTGGTTTTTGTCATTGCTATTTTGTTTATAAAATGCATCTTAGGATGAAGTAGGACTTAAAAATGGTAGGAATTAAATTTGAAGGAGTTATCCTAGTCCTGCTCCTTAAGTCAATACGGATTTTTAAGGGCTAGGTTGCTATTTAAGATTTCTTCTGTAAAGAGCTTATAACTGCAAGTCCTCATCTTGCATTTACTGTGTGTGATTTAGTTTATCGGAAAATACAGTATTTCAGACTACAGTGGATCTCAATAGTTGTATAATGTTAAGCATGTATCTGCAGAATTGGGACCTAAATGGATTTCAGCAAGAAGTGTAGAGAAAGAAATAGATGATAGCAAGTGGAGCACACAGCTGATATATTTGTTTGTCCATTGGTTGTTTTAAAATATTTTCCATTTCTTGTCACCTGGAATATTATGAGGGTCCCACCAAAATCAAAGGGAGATTCATCACAGATTCTACTGGGTCTTTTTTTGCAGTCAGGCTTCATTTTTCTATTCCAAGTCTTTCTTCTTTCATTAATACAGTCAGTTCTTTCTCGTATTTGTCATTTTCACTACTCTTTCCAGTTACTTATTTAAAAAAACCCCACAACTCTAATCCATTTCAGTAACAATAAAAAGTACTTGTTCAGCCTAGCCCTCAGCATATGTAAGTAAGTAGTTCAGTCTAGTTGTTCTTTTTTTTGTCTTGAAACTTCTTCATCATTCTAATATGACGATGAGAATTTGTGGTTGTCCTTTTTCACTTGCTAATGTGGGATCTCTCACACTTCATTTTTTTCTTGTGTAGTTTCTGGAAGTCACCCCAGATTTTCATTCTCATAAATAAAGGAAGGGCCTTTGAGGCTTGAATATAAGTGTATGTATATACATATGTATATATATTGGTAAAATCCTTTCAAAAAAGATTATTATAATGATTGAGGTTGTGGCAGTACCCAAAATAGTGTAACTGCTTTCTTAAATATAGACATATTCCTTGCAGAAAAATCGTTATCTGAAATGACAAAGCAGATAAAATGGAAGAGGATTATATAGAAAACCACAGCAGACAAGTCATTTGACAAATGTGAAGAGCCTTCTAGTTTCCATTTCTATATAGGGAAACAGTGTATAGGGAAATAGGAGGAGGAATAAAAGAAGATAAAGAAATAAAAGGAGACTGAAGGAAAGTGTGCTTCAAAGATACAGCAGAGTATGACAGGATAGGACATGGAAGGCTGCAAGGGTGAGAGCTAAGGCAAGAATTCAGTTAGACTTCCAGAGCCATGTCTGAATAGATGGTTTTGATGTAATCCCCCTAAGACATCTGCTAGACAGCATTTTTCTGCATGGGTAGACAACAAGATGTTATATATTCCTCATTGTTCCAGACTCTGTTAGTAGAAGGCAAAAGTAAATTAATAAGCAAATGAACAGTAGTTTTGAGGAATCAGTAGAAGAGACAGAAAACCTTATGTTCTTTGGAAAAAGGAGAATCGCTGTGAGATGGAACACAGAGCATCCCTGTCCACAAACCCAGGATGTATAACCTGGGGGGTTACAAAATTGCCCAGGGAGAGGGAAGGTGCAGATTTCAACTCTCTTATGCACTGGTAGTCTTTTCTACCCTGAGGGGGTCCTCTGCCAGAGGCCCCTCCAGATGAGGTCCTTTGGTCACTAGCCAAATACAAGGCCATAGTATGGCTCTGCATCAGAGCTGTAGAAGAGTTTGAAACTCAAGCTTGATAAGGGACACAGTGATCACCAAGAAACATAGTTTACAGTGAACCAACAGGAACCACTGTTGTAATAAAGAGGCTGTTACAAGAGAGGAGATCACCAACCTCCTCCGACACCAATGCTTTGTGAGAAAGGGCTGGCTGGAAAAAATGGTTATGGCTTTGACTATCAGAGATGCACCAGTTTCCCAGAAAACTTCTTAAATGGGCTCAAGTCACACTCTCCTTGATACTTCCCACTGTGCACTTTCAGCAGCTTCCCAGTAAACAAGCCAGCTTGTTTTGCTGCTTCACTTTCTCTGCCTACTGAATAGGAAGCCTCCTGCCTCTCCTTGAGATGGTGAGTATGTATAGGCTTTCTTTTAAAAATGCTACTGGAAGCTTTCAAAGAGGGCTTTTAGAATTACAATGAGGTTCCCTGACATTTCAATTTCTTTTTTTCACAGTTTGATGCTTTCTTTCTAGAATATCTTCATATGATGTTACAACTGAGAAAGCGCATTCTGTTTGCATCTCCCCACCTCAGCTTTCAAATGTGTATCAATCAGCATCACATTTTCTGTTATATTTTAAGTTAGCTAAAGTGCAAAAGCTCAGGTGAAACAAACTGTTACCACCAAGATGCATTCCTGTTTCCTTTGCTGAATCATTGCTCCTGCCTTGCTTTGCTTCATCTGACTTCGGGAAAAGTGGCAATAGCACATGCCCTTTTCCTCTATGTTATTGATTCTTTTGCCTGCTTAGACCATAAAATAAGTAAATAAGTGTAGTTGTCCTGAGACTGTACAGTTACTTTTTGAGATCAATTTGTTAGCTGGAGGGAAAACCTCCTGTTTTGTAGTCATTTAAGGGAAAGTTAGAGTGAATACCCACTACTTAAATCAATAGAGTACTCTGTAATCACCTTGAATAAAAGCTTTTTTTCATTCATGAATCAGAAAAGCACTATTTAGCATTCTTACATTGCATAGTGTTATGTTCTGAAAGCGATTTATCGTGAAGACAAAATAGGGTATTTTCCTAAGTCTGACTGATGCCAAATTCTGTTGGCTTCGCTTACGAACTAATGAATCTCCTAGTTCTGGAATTTTAGACAAACTTTTTTGTAAAAGGTTTAATTTAGAAAAGCATCCCAACAGACATTCCTTAGTAATTTATACTCGTTTTCCTACTCAATCTTGCTGATACAAATACTATGAGCTGAGGCATCTTGCATGTGACATAGACATTAACTATCAGTGTTATTCAGTCTCCCTAAAATGGTATTCAACTTCCATATTACAATACTATAAACAATATTCAGAAAGTGAGATAAGCATTAGCATATTTTTAGTATTGTGCAGGTCCTATTTGTAAAAAAAAAAAGGAATCCTAGGAAAGTCTGTATTAAAAGTGAATTGTCCTTTTTGTTCTTTTGGCTTAATAACCGATTTCATTAAGAAGCGTTTCTAGTGAACACAAATGCATTTGTATTTCAAATAATTTCCTTATGATTTTGGAGGAATATAGTAGAGTTAGCAGAGTTTACTTAAGAAAGAAAGAGAACTAAGCTGCAGAAAGACCAAATTTTCTTCTAGCATTAGAGAGGATGTTTTTCCTCAGATTAGGAATGTAATGGAAAATTCCTCTTTTATGAAAGAAAATTTGGTGTAAGCCTCTAATACTCTCCTTGGATTGTGGATAATGGGACTTTGTTCCCATTTAGGTCAGTCCAATGATGCTTTATCATGTGGTCCTTAAAGTTTCTTTGCTGTCTTCATTGAAATCACTTTGTGTCTTACTCCTTACTTATCCTCTGAATTTGGATAGATTGGCACTTACATTTTCTGCTCAGGGCTTACTTCAAATTACGCTGAGCATCTAACACCTGAAACCAACATGAGACAGAAATACAGTAGGAAGAGGATATAGCTCATAGGTACTGAGGTGAGAAAACAGTTCAAGTTGAGCTAGAAATATGAAATTCACTATTTGCAGTGAAATGTTTGCTTTACTAACTAGCAATACTCATGTTTCCTATCCCAGAAATAAGATAAGTAGCTGAAAGACAAGGGGAAAGTCACTTTTACTATGTCAGCTAGAAACAGTGTTAGTATCAAAATAAAGGAGAAAAAAGGATAAATGAGCATTTTTCAAAGAAGAATAGTCATGGAAACTAGTGGCTCAGTGCGGCAAATTTGTCTCCATGCTTGAAAAAATCATAGTTGATAATAATACCTGTAAAATCTCAGGTACTTAAATTTGCCTGGAGATTGCAATGATAATTTTCATTGTTCCTTTTTGGTGAATATTTTAAAACTAAACAGCAGGTGTATGATACCACAGGACCTTGCTTCAACCCACATAGTTTCTTTAATATGCCTACCTGAACTGTGCAACTGACATTACCAAAGCATCAGAGTGTCTGATAGCCTATAAGGCTATGGTTTATTTTTATGATTTTATGATTGAAAAAACCTATCCTTATGACTCACATACACAATCCTGTACGGCTGTGTTTCTTTGCTACTGAACTTGTTTGTCAGAACTCCATCCCTTCCGTCATTGTTCACAGATCAGATATTTGTCTACCATTTTTATTTGGTTGGCTTCCTACAGTGGGAGGAATGGTGGCTACCATCTGACTTCTGACAGTCTTAAAAATCCTGCCTCCATCCCTGAGAGAGGTAAAGCAGGTGGCTGCTGTGGAATTCTGCTTCTGCTTTTAGATGTGACTAATGAGAAGTGCTTAAAGCTGAAATGGTGCTACTTCTGCTCTGTTTTCTTTTTTGTTTTGTCTCTTGATCCATTCTCAAACTTCTTTTTGTGTTTCTAATATTCTTGTATGAAGAGCAGATAAATGAAAAAGTTGCTTGAATACCAGGCAGTGTCATAAACTACCTCCCCTTGACAAACTTGGGCAAATGTGACAGAGCATTCTAAAATAATGTAAGATAAATAAAAATGTGGGGGTTTTTGTAAATACTACTGCTGTCTCTTTCACCGTACGTGGAGTCCATGGTACCATATATATTTATATTGGATCGTTAATATATAGCTATCTTCTAGTTACCCAACACTGTATAATACTCTGTTTAAGAATGATTTTCATGTATAAATTCCTCTTTTCAGTGGTAGTTTTATTCCTATGTATTGACTTAGTCTTTGTAAACATGATAGAGAAGCAATTGTTTTCCATCCAATTAGCTCAATCTTTGCCTTGGTCATAAAACTTCATGCAAACTATTCCTTGCAGTTTTTGCAGTCCAATGAAACAAAGATAGACTTATAACTCTTAAAGATTTTTTGGCAAACTGCTAATAAGAGCTTTTTAAAAAATATCAGACCTTCAGCTGATGAAAAAGTATAAGAGGGAAAAAAGACTGCAGTCTTGCAGAAGCAGTAATGATGACAGCACCATTAATAACATGGATCATTAAAATTTATAAAAAAACTATTCTTAATATAGGATATAAATACATTTCTCAGGCAGAGCAATGAAATTTATAACTTTTTTATTGTCACCAGAGGACCTTCCTAGTGCTCTGCACCCCTCACTGTCTGCCCTCCATCATAAATCACTGTGTGGTTAATAACCTAGATTACAACTACCAGTTGCATTTACGGAATTAAATATTGACTATGTGAAAATGTTATTACATTTTTACTGATCTGAAGACTGCAGAACAGCCCTGCAGGACATGTAGCTGGACAGAAATATCAGTGTAATCTTCATTAGAAACACAGTTATGGAATGCTTGGTAACAAGTAATAGAGTTTTCAGAAGCAGAAAAGAGATGGTAGAAAGCGAACTCCTTAATTTCATACTAGACAACACTTGTCAGCCAGAGCAAGTTATATATTAAAGGCCACCTCATTTTTGGCTGAGAAGTTTAGAGTCCAAATGTATGTAGTAATTTTTAAAGGGAAATACCTGTGTTATCAGAGAGGTGCATCAGAAAGACTATTGAAAGACTATTAGAAGAAAAAATAGTTTCCTATTAAAATTAATTTAGGATCTGGTCTATATTATTTACCTAATTAATTGCGTTAATCCTCCCTTAGAATCTCTTGATATAACTTTATTAATGCTTGTTTTTTGACCAGGATTCAAGAAAAAAATCCTGTGTCTAGATAAATTGCCATCTTCCATGTCACTGTCACATTCCTGAACTTCTACATTCCAGCTGCACCTGTTTCTTTTTTTGGTCTCTTCTTCCTGAGGGAAAGTTCAATGAGCCTTGTGCCTCACATCATGAAACCAAACAGAGAAAGGAAAGTTACTTTTGAAGTTTCCCAGACATAATTTCTCTGCTGCACTGGAAAAAAATCCATGCTTTCGTGCTGCAACTCATTTTAATAATTATTTCAATGCAACTCAAAGTAATTAATTATTTTTTCAATAAATCAGTTATTTGAATATTTTCTTGCAAATTTGAAATTTAAACAAACAAGTTTTAACTTACTATTTTGGCCTGCATTTCCACATAATACCTAAACTTTTATTAGGCTGCTTTGTCTCTGCACAATTGCATACTTATCTCCAAATTACCTTTAATTTGCTAACAAATTCTCTGTTATCCTGCTAGTAGACTGACGTTAGTACTGAAGGAGGTGTTTCATTTCATTCATAGATGAAAGGATGATATCCTCTTTATCATATGGATCTCCCTAAACTGTCCACAGTCTCAAAAGCAAGTTAGAGTTATCTGTAATAAAACCCGAATTTTGCCTTCTTTAAAGATTTGTAGCGAGCCCTTGCTGCATCTGAAATGCAAATCATACAGCAAAATGCCTTGACAGTAATGACTGGGGAAAGATCAGATACTCCATTCCTTCTCCTGTTAAAACTCTCTCTGGATTGAAAGAACATGGCAGTTATTGTGGAAAGTCTTCTTGTAGATGTGATTGCAAAAGTGCCAGATTTGTGAAGTGTTTCATTTTTCACTTTGATGTCTGACCCTGCTCATAACAGTCCTGGCCACTTGTCAGATGATTTTGATTAACAATTATTTTGGTGTCATATTCCAAAATTTATTTCAGGTTAAACTGACATGGATGTCTGTAAGTGAACCTTTACTGCAGAATGGTTTGATCTGTAGCAATTAATAACTGATAAAGCATTTTCAGAAAGTTTTCAATTTTCTGTGAGTTAATATAGTTATGATTAAATCTTTTTCCTTTCACTACAATAATAATAACATTGTAATAGTACTTGACTTTTCCAAGTTCTGTAGCACGTTAATACAATTCACTTTAATAGCAACGGGCTATGTAAAAACCTATTATCGTTGAAGGAGTTGTTCAAATTTATTCTACTTTGAATAGATCAAATGTTCTAGCAATATGTATCAGCGAAGAGCCTGATAGAAAGGGTTAGCAGTCGTGTTTGAGAGTGCAACAGGGAAGGAATTAGAAACATGAGTTATTGTTGTGCAGATAGAAATACAGAAATGTACACAACAAGGAACTGATATCCCTCTAGATACATGCAACAAACAGTGAATAATTGTTACCAAACAGAAAAAATTCTTGCCCTGCCTAAGAATCCTTCTGTCACGCAGTTCTCTATCTGTATAGGAAATCTTCCAAAATATGACCCTTGTCTCCCGAGTGGCATTTTGTATCTCACTCCTTGAAACACTGAAATCTGAAAGCCTCCTTCTTGTCATGGACAGACCACTTACTTCAGTGTCCTTTCAGTCATGGGAACTTTCATGAAAAAGGCTGCTGCCCACTGACTAGGACTTTCACCCGAGAGAAAAAATACTTTGGGTTTGAACCCTGCTCCAGTGCATGTTTCCATAATGCAAGTGTAACAGGTATACATGCTTCCAGAGCTAGCAGGAAGCTTAGAGTGGCTGTCAAAGGTCTACATGCTGCCATACAACACTTAAGTGTCTGAATTCCTCAGTTCTTTTGTAAACTTTGGTTGCTGCTGGCTTTTAAAGCAAATGCAAAATGAACAAAAATTTTGAAAAGCGTGTTCTGAACTTGGAGGAGGAGGAAAAAACAATTGTATGTTTTTGCTCCCCTACTAGGCACAGGTGAAAAGACAGGAGGTCTAAGACCTATCTTGTGCTGTTTGGATGAAGTATGCCAGTAAAATAACAGCATGTCGTACTGATATGAAGGTATGTTGGGACTTGAAAGAGCTTGGAGCTGCCTTCAGTTCAAGGAGAGGACAGACAGGCAGCAGAACATCTAGAAAGACTTTTGCAGTAAACTTAGTAGCATTACTGCAAGGTTTCTTCAGGTGTAAATCAGAGCAACTCTGACTGTAACAGAGTTTAAAGTACCATATATGATACACTCAGAACTTGAAGGATTTCTTGGCTCAGACAAGTGTTTGAATCGTTAATTTGGGGTTTTTGCTTTTTAACTGCAAATATAATTATATAATATGAACAATAATTTTAAACAATAAAAGAACAATAATTTTAAAAAGTTAAGAAACTATAACCCTGAGATGAAAAAAAGGGAAACTAAAAAAAATAAGCCAAGAGTTTTTCCTGAAACGCACTTTTTCAAATATTCCATACACATATAATTTTCTTTCAAAAACTGTAACTGGCTTGCAGTAACACAATCCATTTTAATATCCTGAATAACTACTTATCTACTTACTGATGGTAAAGTTGTGTTCATTTGAACGATTGCAGTTCTACTTGTGATAATTATCAAGTTTCCAATTTGACATATTGCAGAAGAGTTCCAACTAACTAATGCTAGCTATCTTAGTAGATTAAACTGTTCAGCCCTCTTCTTTTTTTTTGATAATTTGTTAGGTTAAATAGTATGTCTTGTCATTTTTGCTCTTGCTAGAAAATATGCTTGTAACGGTGCCAGTTAGGAATTCATTTTTCTGCTCTCTGTGCACAGTGTCCTTCAACAGTGTCCTTCAGCTAAAAGGTATTGCCAAGAATTCACCATAAAAAACAACTGGGGAGGAAAACAGACGCTTTTCTGATCAATCAAGATAGATTTTTCATCAGAATTTTTTCTTCTGGTCTTCTTCAGAGATCTTTCTCTGCGCACAAACTACTACATGTGACCAGGGACTTAACTCCACTTCTCATTCTCTGTATATGCAGTCCAACAACAGCAATTGGTACTTATGTATATTTTTTTTTCTATAGAAAAGTGTGAGAAAAAAATACTCCATATACAGTTCAAATACATAGACCTACAGAACTATTTAGAGTGCTATGAGATCAGCAGAAAAAAAACAATTAAAGATTAGTGCTATTTACAACATGGTAAAAATTTACCTCAGCTTTATTGGACTAAATGACAACAAAACAGCTAGAAAGGTCTGTCTTAAGAGTTTTGGAGAACAGTACTCATTCTTCTTTTCTAACACACAGACGTCTGGTTTTACAAATGTTGATTATTAGAAAGTCTTTCCCAATATAAATGTAATCAAATTGCCTGATTGACTCTTGTCAATTTTTGCTCTCTTCTCCACAATTATTGATAATTCCTTTTTTTCTTCTCAATACAGGACATTGGCTGTGTTCAGCATACGCTTTCAAACGTTGTTTTTTGACAGATGTTTATATTGTTTTCCCCATCCCCTGTCTTTTGTACTTACTCATTAGTCACTCTGTGGAACTAAAGAATCATCTCAACATCTTTAACACTTTCTTGTACAAGCTTCTGTTCAGAATATTTTAGACGAGAGAAATATCACTTCAAGAAAAACAGATATACAACAGTAACAATTAAATCCAATGCAGTTCTTACGGTATAGAGGAAAAAAGCCTGTAAAGCTGGTTGATGCTTCACATAACAGTTATTAGCTCATTCACATCCTGTAAAAGATGCAGAGAATGGGCTATCTATTGGACAGCTGAGCACAGTCAACTCTCACTTTCATTTGCACAATGGCATCCCATTAAATGGTTTCCCAAATTATTGTTTGTATCTCTCAGTTGTTATATTCCATCCGAGATGGCACTATGAGCTCTTTGCATGATCAGTAGTTTCCCACCACCTGCTCACTTTCAGAGATGAAGGAAGCAAACAGGACCAGCATTCTGCTGGCAGGAACGAAAATATCTACCTAGCAAATGATAGGAAATACAATAAAAGTGGAAGCAAAGCATCTATTCTAAGACAGACTATGTGCTGTTCTAAGTCTTTCATAGTTCTTGATAGGCTCATGATGTTGTGTTCTATTCAAACAATATCATGGATGAGTGCATAGCACAAATATAATGCAATACCTAAGCACAGAGATCTCATTTACTCCCTAGAGACCTTCCATAGCTTCTGGAGCCATGTCTTTCTGTATGTGTATGTGTGTTTGTATGCGTGTTTGCCTAAAGAACCATACAACAGGTGAATTATGGAATAAAATCGTGTATTTGTTTCACCTCAATTCAGCCTTCAAAATGAGCCAGTTACCTACTAACTCTTTTTATTCCTACCGTACAATCTGTGAGAAATTGGGGAACTTGTCCTTCACAAAATATGATTTAGCTCATGAAAGAGTAAAACTGCTAAGACTTATTTTTTATTCCAGGAGTACCTGAACACTTAAGCCATCTGCATTCAGCAGTTCTACCATGCTGTTTATTCAAATGAGAATTCTTAACAAAAAGGCTACTTCATTGGGCCAGTTCAGCTTGTTTGCCCAGCAGGAGCTCCACACTTTATTTAAGCTTTTAAACTCCATATCAGTAGCATGAGTTGATGTTTAGTGCACAATAGGGATACAGTATAGCCTAATATATGCATTTTTCCTTCAGAATTCTAATAGTTTAGCACTGAAGGAAATTTACACAAGCCTTATAGAAATTAAAGCAAGGCATTTATTTCATTCAGAGAATGCAGTGACTTCCAATGGTTGCACTGCTAAGGACTCTCAGCTTTGAAAGGGACCTTTTATTGTGCAGGAAGAAAGCTCAGATATAGCACTAAGCGAAAATTTCAGAGTCCAGATTAGCATGCCTAGCAACTCATTGCTGTGTCCCGTTTTTTCCCAGTCCCCTACTAGCTGAACTCTTTCCGTACATCTTTAATTGATTGGGTTAATATAAACCCTCAGCACTACCAGTGTTTGTGTGGCCCCCATAATAAGGCTATTGTGTGCTTCTCTCTACTCTTGTGTTCCCTATTTAGGAATGTGTCGCTCTGAGCAGTTCAAAAGTGTGAGCAAATGAAAAAAGCCACAATCACTTCATTAATGATTTGTAAACAGAATATCCAGTTCTGACGCCACCTGCATAGGCTTTCAGAAGAAAAAATACTGGATTTGCTGAAGCTCTGTGTAGAACCGCTGTGGAATTTAATTCGGCAGAGTAAATAAATGCCCCAATTAACACTTTTACACTCAACCAAATGGTCGTATTTAGAGGAAACAGTTTCTTTCTTCAAGGAAAAATTCAAAGGAGACATGGGATAAAGATAAAAAAGAACACCCCAAAAACAAACAAGCAAAAAATAACCCTTAAATCTCTCCCAACAAGTTTTACATAAGACCGCACACAGCAGTGGCTGAAGTTATAAAGGCAGAAAAAGGTGTTTAAAAAAGGAATGTAAAGTAAGAAAGAAGTTCACTGAAAATTTCGAAATAGCAAATGTGTTTATAACTTCAGTTTGCTGCTGCTGTAGGCCTCATTAAAGCAAGCCTTTGTTTTTTCCTTTTCAAACACTACCTATTATGACAGCTAGAAACAGCTTACCAGCTGCATACTGTCATCTTGGCCTGCCAAGATATCATGTAATCATTTTCAGAGTCTGAAAACAGGTATCCACCACTGACTTTCTGAAGATGTCAGAAAGCCTAAAATTGCTCTGCATGCATATAGTTTTAACTGCATTGCATAGCTGTTGATTTAAGAAAGACTTTTAGTAAACCCTACTGAGGTAGTGTTTATCTGCTGTACCTATCTAAATTAGAGGCAAGCTTCTTACATGGCAGGAGATATGCACAGTTTTAAGACCTGTCAAATGCTGTGAAGTTTCTTCAAATGCAAGAGAAGAAAATAAGAGTCAGGCTTCTTTCTGAAATGCCAGGCATTCAGTCAGTCACTGGTGAGCCAGGGGATCACCTGGCTCTTGTCTCTGATCTACTCCCCTTCTGTACTCTGCCTGCTGCTAAAGGGAACATGTTGCAAGGGAAGGAGACACGAAAAGGAAGCTCTGAGTATTTTATCCTGCTTTTCTAAAATGGACTGTCCATTTCTCCCTTCAGGGAAGGATTTTTGAAACACTGATTCTTCTTCTTCTTCATGGAAATGAAACAGCTGCCCATCCTGAGGTATATATTGCCCTTTCCCACTCCTCTGTTTTGCAGCGCTCTGTCCGGTGCACTTGTGGGCAGAGTGAAATGGGCTCTGGCACCTGAAACTAAACAGGAGAACAAATTTTCACAAAGACCTGTTCAGAACTCAGCCAAAACAGCATACAAAATCTCAGGAATTTTTAGGAAAGAAAGAGAACAAAGCAGAGGATGTTGATGTATTGACTGAAGTGGGGTGGGGAAAAATGCATCCCCAGGTAGGTAGTGCTCCTCCTGCCCCACATTCATCTGAAACAAGAAGGGGTGCAGAAAGAAAGCAGAAGTTTAAAATTTTAGTAATGTACCTCCACCAATGAAAGAGTCCAAATTAGGTCCAAAAGGACTTGGGAACTCCTGAAACCTTGCAGAAAGATCAGTCATCTCCACTGTATAGCGTAAGATGCCATCCATTTTCTGAATGTTTGACTATCCCTCATTTTAATGGTTTATAGGCCATTGACTAACTGTCCCATACAAAGATGTAAAGCATGAGTAACGGAAATGGAACATAATTCTTGGATCCAGACGTTGTATGTGCTTGCATCAAGAAAAATGTTGGCATCATATTACTGTGAAGATCTTTGTCATTATTGTTGGCTTCACTCTCAGTTCTCATGTACACCTTTATGGTAGTTTTATGTTGTCCTAAACTACAGCTCTGAAGCAGGTTTTTGCAAAGTTTTAGGTTCTAGTTGAAAGACTGAATATTGTAATATTGTATTGTCTACAAAACAGCTCAAACTGCTGTACAGATTATTGAGCAAGGAGAGCTTTGAGCTAATCTGAACTAGTATTCCTTGCAGGAGACGCAACAAACAAAGCAGATCAGAAGAGTTGGAGGAAGCATGAGTTAATAACGAGGCAAAACAGAGGTAATATGTGTCATTGGCAATTCAGTCTTCTTCCAGAGACGGAGGCTTCTGGACGAAATAGTTCTGGATGAAATAGCTGGAAATCTAGCTGTTTTTCTTGCACACTACATGTAAGAATCAATGATGCAAAGCAACTGCTGCCTGAAAGATCTCACAAATGTACAAGCAAGATTATTTCCAAGCCTATTTGCTAGAAGTCCATTTCATCTCCTATTTTAAGCAACTGTTGGCTGGTATAACTGACAAATTATTGCACATGCCTCGAGAACCATTACAAAACAAAAAGGTGCATATAACCACCATCATTCCCACTTTGGAATGTGTGCAAAATAGGCATGGAAGCAGAGCATCTTAAGTGAGTGAGCTCACCAGGTGCTCACCTGATTGATACTTACGATTATCATGTCAGAGAAGTCTGTTACAGTTTCTTGGTGCATTTCTTTGTATTGAGTTCTGAGCAATCCTCCTGGTTGTCCTTATTCTTTTAGGAGGAAATCCACACAGAAGTAGGAATGGAGTTGCAGTGTGTTCCCACTTTAACTGCTGAAGAGACAAGGACAGGAGGGAATAACCGCCGAGCTCACCCTCCCCACCGATGGAACAAAGATCACATTCTTCTGTGTTGTATATAGTATGCATTGGGGAAAAATGCAAGATGATTTTTCCAGAAACAGTACTGCAACTCTAACACATGGAAATGACATCACTGCCCAACAATATGATTGTTGGACAAGTTATTCTAAGAGAAAAGGCATTCAGTGCCTTTGAATGTCAAAATAGTGGACAGCAGCATACATGTTACATAGGATAAGCTGCACCAGCATTTTATAAAGCTTGTACTTTCCTATGTGTTTAAAAGACATAAGATGCCCAGCATGTATGCATCCACAAATATCTTTTGACTTTGTTCATGATCTTCCTCATTCCTTTGAGAAGAAAAGAAATCTGAACAGGACACTGTCTTCCAGTTTGATACTTGACCATATATGCTGAGTTGTACCTTCTCTCTTAGTTTTAACCTGCCGAAAATGCAGTTTCTGATAGATAACCAAATCAGTGTAACCCTCCTTCCCAGGAGAGTTCTGATTGTTGTAGTCACTAAAGTGATAAGCTCACTAAAACTGGTGAGTGACAGCATCCTCTCCTACAATAACGACCTGGCTGTCGAGTAGTTATTTGGAAATTAATTAGAATGAACAACTTCTAACTGTTTGTAAAGTGTTGTTGAAAAAAATAATTAACAGATTTCCTTGTAAATTTGTGAATGTAAGCTAAAGCTTCTTATGAATTAGTATTATTAAATTCTGTGTAAAGTAATAGCTTGAGCTTTACAATTACTATGTATTTCTTGCACTTCAGTAGACAAGCAAAGAAAATTTAATATATAGGAGGTATGATTCCAAAATTCAATGTGTGGATTTGGGAAGAATGTCAAATAAGCATTCTGACTCAAAATATTATTGGGGTATTTATTTGTACAGCTTTGTTTCTTTCATTAAAAAACAAGTATCTCAAACTACCCTGGTGGTAGTAACTGCCTTTTTAGGAGAAAACCACTTTGAAGAAATCAGTGTTTTGGTTTGGTTTGTTTGTTTGGTTGGTTGGTTGGTTTGGTTTTTTTTATCTATACCTTTACTTTTTAACTTTGCCAAAACTGTTATGTTCCCTAGAGTGTGATGAGAAATTATATTTGTGGGATCTCAAATTATAGTAAAATGAAATTGCACAGTGACCCTTCGTTATGTGCAAGCAAATCTTATAATTTTCTGCTGGAAAGGAAATGTGTGAGAGTCTGTGATGCCTTTGAGAGAAGAAGCTGCCTTTGGCAGTGCTAGTGAGCTATAGCCTACAAAATAATTTCATGAAGCTGAGTATTTGATTCACAGAATCACAGAATCACAGAAC
>NW_010170708.1:625-3192 GCF_000695765.1 Mesitornis unicolor | reverse complement strand
AACAGATCAAGAGTCATAGAAACCGATCAAAACCCATAGAAATGGAGCAAGCCCTCACAGAAACAGACCAAGACTCATAGAAACACACAAAAAACTCACAGGAACTACAAAACCTCTAGAAATGGACCAAAACCTCACAGAAAGGCCCTGTCTCGCCATAGCCAACGTCCTCTTTCCCCTTTTCCGCAGAGTGCGGCCGACTCCCAGGAGAAGCCAGGATCCCCGTTAACTCCCGACCCCCCGGGCATGGGCACGGCACCGGGCACTGCCCTGTGTGGGTACGGAGACCCCAAAACCCAGCACCCAAACCACTCGGCGCCAGCCCCTGTCCCCAGCACCCCGAGGTGCCCCCGGAGGAGCACCCACCTTCTTGATCTTCTTGATGTCGCTGTCGTCGTCGCTGGGCGCGCTGCTCTGGCCGGCCTGGATGCGCTCGTGGTCCTTCAGCAGGGAGGCGATCTGCGGGAACGGGGGATAAAGGGGCCACCCCGGCACCCCCGGCACATCCCAGTACATCCCAGCACATCCTGGCACATCCCAGTACATCCTGGCACATCCCAGCACATCCCAGTACATCCCAGTACATCCTGACACATCCCAGTACATCCCAGCACATCCTGGTACCCCCTAGCACATCCCAGTACATCCTGACACATCCCAGTACATCCTGACACATCCCAGTACATCCTGGCACATCCCAGCACATCCTGGTACCCCCTAGCACATCCCAGTACATCCCAGCACATCTCAGCACATCCCGGCACCCCCTAGCACATCCCAGTACATCCCAGCACATCCTGGTACCCCCTAGCACATCCCAGTACATCCCAGCACATCCTGGTACCCCCTAGCACATCCCAGTACATCCTGGCACATCCCAGTACATCCCAGCACATCCCAGTACATCCCAGCACATCCTGGCACATCCCAGTACATCTCAGCACATCCCGGCACATCCCAGCACATCCTGGCACCCCCCGGCACATCCCAGTACATCCCAGTACATCCTGGCACCCCCCGGCACATCCCAGCACATCCCAGCACATCCCAGGAGCCAAGGACAAACCCTACCAGGACATTTGGGGCTGATTTGGCCCTAGCAGGCGATGGGTGAATAAAGAACCACAGCAGCCTGCTCCTCCTCACTGCAACCGCGCCATGGGCCGAGCATCAGCTTGTGTCGTTTGTGTCAATGCTGCTGCTGACGCTGGGTTTATTATTAAATAAGTGACATTTTGGGTCGGTTTGGTTTTTAAACCGAGCGAGCAAGACCTGCACATTAAGGCAGCAGCTGATTATTTGATCTCTGCTTCAAAGCGTGTGGAAGAGTTAGGGAAACAACCCTAAACGAATGCAGGGTGAAACCAGACATATTCGGGCAGCGGGAGGGGACGGGCCGTGATAATGAACCGATGTCAGGGATCACAACACGCCTCCCACCTCCCCTGCCCGAAATCTCCCCGGGATGCTGATGGACTCGTGCACTTTTTAACTCAAAACACAGAACTGGAGGACACCACCACCAGGACGTGCCCACCCGTCCCTGCCCTCGATGCCTTTGGGGTCTCAGCCCCGAGGGGTCACCTCAGAGGTGCAGAAGGGGTCGATAAGCAGTGACTGGGGGTGCACCAACACCGGGTGAAATGCGGATGGACGCCGCCACGGGGATTATCAGCAGATTACCTGGCAAGCTTTCTATCTAAATCAGCAGTAAGGGGTCCCAGTGGGTTTGCTTCACCTCTGGAAATCTCCCTGCACCCCACGCAGGCTCAAGCACCATCTCCTCTCTAGGCCTGCTCTGTGTTTCCAGTTTTGGGGGACGGGGACAGCACAGTGCAGGCTCCGGGCTATGGACGCCGCCACGGGGATTATCAGCAGATTACCTGGCAAGCTTTCTATCTAAATCAGCAGTAAGGGGTCCCAGTGGGTTTGCTTCACCTCTGGAAATCTCCCTGCACCCCACGCAGGCTCAAGCACCATCTCCTCTCTAGGCCTGCTCTGTGTTTCCAGTTTTGGGGGACGGGGACAGCACAGTGCAGGCTCCGGGCTCCCCCCATCCCCAACGCTCCCATGGCGGGAGGGCACCCGGAGTCCCCGAGCACCCCTGGGTGATTCATCGGCACCGTCCACCGACCCATTTTGGCCCCTTTTTGCCCTCTGCTGTAACCACGCCACGGCACCCATCCCACAGCCCCACACTGCGCTAGGCCAGCACAGCTCCCGCAAGGAAACCCCCAAACACAGGCGACACCCCCACAAAACACAAGGCCAACCCCACGCCAAAACAACACAACCACACCAGCACGACGTCCCCTGGACCCCAAAACCACCCGGGAGACCCCGGGAAGCAGCCAAGCACCCACGGGTGAGGCCAGGGCCTTCACCTCGGCCTTCAGACGCTCGATCTCGATCTCCCCGTCCTCGATCTGCTGCCGCAGTTGCTTGGCGACCGTCTTCTCGGTCTCCACAATCTGCAGGAGGTGCAGGTACTTCTGCATCAGCGCCTCGTGCTCCGTCGCCAGCGTCCTGTAGCTGCGGGAGGACACGGCCATCAGACCCCCCCGGAC
>NW_010170708.1:272-495 GCF_000695765.1 Mesitornis unicolor | reverse complement strand
CGGGATGCTGCTGCTCTGAACTGAGTGGCCTGGAGAGGATTTGGGGTCCTCACGGGGGTGCAAATGGAAAAGGTAATGGAAGATTTGAGGAAATGGTCAGAGAAATAAAACATAGAGATATATATAAAATAAACTCTACAGGCAAATCTCTCTCACCTACCTCGTCCCACAAGTTTAACGAGGAGGACACACGTGGTGCAAGCTCTAACGAACACCTTATTGA
>NW_010170708.1:0-229 GCF_000695765.1 Mesitornis unicolor | reverse complement strand
TTCTGCCACCCTGGCACCCTCCTCTGCCAGACACACGGCACAGAAACACATGTGGAAAAAACCCTCCTGCTGACCACATCTGCTGTTCCAGAGGAAACCCTTCCCAAAGGTTTTTGGGCCCAAAAGTGAATTGGGCATTGCTCTGGCATCGGACTGGGATGGGGACGGGGACAGGGATGAGGATGGGCACAGCTGCAAGGACGGGGATGGGGATGGAGATGGGGATGGG
>NW_010170707.1:0-2213 GCF_000695765.1 Mesitornis unicolor | reverse complement strand
CAAACTTGTTTGTGTTAACTGGCTGAGAGAGGGATCAGTTCCTTGGATTCCTCTACTTTTATTATCAGTTTTGATAATTCGAAGAGGACAGTTAGGGTTGCTCCACACTTTCTAGCAAGGGACCCAAGGAACCTCCCAAGGTAATTAGTCTGAGCACCTATCAGCTTGGTTTCCTGGGGGGAAAAAGGGACATTTGCTCTTCCGGGAAGCGTTTTCAGTGCCATCAGTCTAAGAACAGCCGTCTTCTTTCTGTCGCATCTCGGATTCCAGAGGTACGGCTTATCTCACGTTGTGCATGCACGGAGATTATTTGAGAGGAAACAGCGCTCTGTGCTGCTGAAGCACGAACAGCTCATGGAGCCTCGTTCTGCGGGATTTCCTCCTAACCAAAATTAACTCACGGACAAAGAAATCTGTGCCTGGGCCGTGGCCTTCCCTCCCCGGGCACAGCCGTTCCTCGATGACCCCACGGGGAACAAAGTGGCAAACAAATCCCCAGCTACGAATTTTGGTGCTGAACCAAACCCCTGCAGTTTACAGTGACAAATTCCCAGGAAAAAAGAGCTTTCCATCGCCGGTGGAACCACGCAGCTCCCTCCCTGCAGCCCACGGAGTAAAGGTTGCAGAGCAAAGAACCCAGGCTGTACCCTTTGCTCAGGACTTTGCTGTGTTTAAACGCCAGGACCTTACCCCTAAAGGGCTTTTAAATCTGATTCCACGTTCCTCAACCTGACGACAACTTCGCAAGGGAACCAACTGCTATTTATGTGTATTTGTAAATATGTTTCATTCAGCTGCGCATCCCCGCCAGCCTTGTTTAGGGCAATTTTAACAGGATCTGGCTTCTGGCTTCGGTCTCGCGTACGAGACGAGGAAGTTTTCATCTGTGCCTTTAAAAAAACCCCGCATCCCTGCCAAGATGTATTAGCAGAGCTGTTAAAAAAAAAAAAAAAAAGGAGCCATCCTGTTCCAGGAGCACGGGGCTTATGCAACGGGGAAATCCTAACAAAAAAAAGATACTCCCCCACCCCGCGCCCGCTCCTCCGTGGCACGTGCGGCTGCAAGCTTTTCAGTCGCTCCCTTTGCGTTTTGATCACATCTGCCACTGGTTTATTTAGAACTATTTACAAATACATTCTCCCACATCCCCTCCTTTTTGTACATGCCGTAGACTGTTTCTATAAAATGCAGTGCGGACCTCGCCTCTCCACCAGGATCTTTAAATAAAATATGTTGTAAAGTGCCGGATACGATTCTTTTAAAAAATACAGTTCTAATTAAAACGGGTTCTTGGCTGCCGCATTAGCAGCTTCAGATACCGATACATTTTTAGCACAACAGTCTGTTTCTGCCAGGTGAGCGGGAGCCTCTCGTCCCACCCCTCTAACTCTCCAGTTTCAGGTCCAAAGGCTTGAGAAAATGAGGCAGAGGCAGATTGTCCAGAGCCTCCGGGAAATGCTCAGGGGAAATGGTCCTGATCAAGACACGCATGGCTCCGACGAACAGCGACGGGGGAGCCAAGCCCAGCAGGGACTGGAACCTGCTCTCCCCCAGGAGGTCCTGCCAGCGCTGCCGGTTGTCCAACAGTTGCTGTTTCATGGCGAACGGGAGGTCCGGAGGCACAAAGAAGAAGAGGCAGTCGAGGCAGAGGAGCTTGGCACGCGTGTTGGCCGCTGGTGCGTGGGAGATCTGCTGCAGCAAGGTGTCGAGAGGGGTGTTCCCGGCGCCGTCCTGCAGGCAGGGCGAGGCGCCGTGCCCCAGCAGCAGCAGCAAGCACCCCAGTTGCCAGGCCACGTGCAAGGCCGTCTTGCCGCCCTCCACGCGGCTGCACCCCCGGCGGTCCAGGAGGCCGGCTCGCTCGCCGGGCGGGAAGGCTTGGATGGCCTTGAGGATTCGGAAGAGGACGCGGACGCGGTTGTAGCGCACGGCCATGGCCAGGTGCGGGGCCGAGGCTTGGCAGCAGCTGAAGCTTTGGCTGGGGACGGCCAGGGCGCTCTGGGGGAACTTGGTCAGCAGGTGCCGGGCGTAGGGCTGGTGGTCGTGGACCAGGGCGTAGAGCAGGGCCTCCGAGGGTGAGTACACGCTCACCTTGCCCCCGTCCTCCCAGTGGAAGACCTCCATGGTCCGCATGTCCTCCAGGAACCAGACGGGCAGCAGGTCCCTCACCGCCTGGTAGAAGGCGAAGGACGATTTCTTGCACTGCTTCTGGGACT
>NW_010170706.1:0-627 GCF_000695765.1 Mesitornis unicolor | reverse complement strand
CCCATCCCTTCGTCCCGGCTCCATTCCTCCCTCCCTCCGTCCCTATCTCCATCCTCCCTCCCCTCTACCTTCCTGTCATCCCTCATTTCCATCACCCCATTCCTCCCTCCCTCCTTCTCTCCATCCTTCCCTCTCTGCTTCCATCCCTATCCATCCCTGCCTCATCCCTCCATCCTTCCCTCCATCTCCCCATCACCCTCTTCCCCGTTCCTCTCTTCATCCCTCTCTCCTGGGCTCATCCCCACCACCAGCTCTCTCCCACCCTGCCCTGCCGGGGGGGACACTGCTGTCCCTGGGACCCCTGGAGATGGGTGCCCCCAACACCCCCCAGCAATCCTTGGAGAGGGGACCAGCACCCCGGGTACCCGCAGACATCGCCCCTGACACCCCCTTCCACTCCCCTAGCCCCGTCCAGCCAGGGGTTCTGTCCCTTCCACTTTGGTTTCCCCTTCTCCCAGCGTCGTCCGGAGCAGGACGAGGGTAGAAGGTCTGGGAGGGTCGGTTTGGGTGAAATTCTTCGCTTTGAGAGTGGGGAACAGAGAAGCTGGGGGTGCCCCTTCCCTGACAGTGCCCAAAGCCAGGTTGGATGCGGCTCAGAGCAGCCTGGGCTGGTGGGAGGTGTCTCTG
>NW_010170705.1:0-1192 GCF_000695765.1 Mesitornis unicolor | reverse complement strand
CAAGACATATAAAGTTGAAATCCCCCAAAAAGTAAAGCCCTCAAAATCACAAGCCACTTCTGAAAACAACGAAAATGCAGCTCAACTACATCAGTTATTTTTCCCATTCTCACAGAAATATGTTGTTTGACTGTAATCGCTTCTTAAAAATAAAACAAAATAAAATCAAAGACTCCCAGTTTTGGTAAGTGAATATTCAATACGGAACATTTTAGATAAAATCCCTCTTCTTGCCTCAACATAAGATGCATTTTATTCAACGCTCGACATTTTTAAACTACCAGAAGACATTTTCGGAGGGTCGCAGCTTTAAGGGAACAGTTGCTTGGGTGCAGAGCGCAGGAAAGGGTGTGAAGAGGGGAAAGCGCAGGGCAGCACAAGGACAGGGAGCAGTTCCAGCCAAGAAGCTTTAGGCAGGCGCAAAGCAGAGAAGGAAGAGCAGCACAGAGAGCAACAGGACGCAAAGATGGGCTCGTTCCTCTCCGTTCTCTTCCCCTCTCACACTCAGGCCACTGGGCAACGTAAAACAGCTGGGTTATTATGTTTTTTTCAATTAAAACCACTGACTTTTGCACCCAACTCCAAGGGGCCTGGGTGTTCCCTGGGGGTCCAGAAGATCCCAGCACTCAATGCACCAGGACCCCAGCACCTCAGCACACAGGGCACCCGAGCACCCCAAGTCCCAAAGCACCCAGTGCATGGAGACCCCAGCACCAAGTGCACTCCAGTCTCCAGTGCAATGGGGCCTCAGCACCCCAAGTCCTGGTGCACCCCAGTGCTCCTGCACCCCAAGTTCTTCTGCATGAAGACCCCAGCAACCATTGCTCTGGGATCCCTGCACCCCATGCACCCCAGTGTCTGGTGCACGGACACCTCAATACCTGGTGCAACGGGGCCCCAACACCCAGTGCACCCCAGTCCCGGTGCACAGGCACCTCAGCACCCAAAGCCCCAGGGCACAGAGGCCCCAGCACCCAGTGCACCCCAGTTCCCAGTGCACTGGGATCCCTGCAGCCCAGTCCCTGCTGCACCAGGACCCCAGCAGCCCAAGTCCCAGTGCACCCCAGTCCCTGCTGCACGGACACCCCAGCACCCCAATCCCCAGTGCACCAGAACCTCAGCACTCCAAGCCCTGGTGCTCCACAGCACCCCAATTCCCGGTGCACCGGGTGCCCAGCATCCCAGTACAACG
>NW_010170704.1:0-9295 GCF_000695765.1 Mesitornis unicolor | reverse complement strand
CATCCCCGGGGATGCGGAGTCGCCTCCCCTCTCCGACAGCAAAGACCCCCGCGGCCGCGCTCGGTCCCGGTGTCACCCCGGGTGCATCGGGAGGGCCGGCCCGGCTGTGCGCTGCTGGCAGGTGACCTGGGGGGCTGTGCCTCCCGTGCACTGTGCAGTCCGGGTTTGCTGAAATCCCTAGAGCTGGGATTTGCAGTCACCCTCCCTCTGTTATCTGCCCAGGCCCAACTCTCCAGCTTTTCAGTTCAAAATCATATTTCTTCCCATGGGAGTGATTTTTATTTTATTTTATTTTTTTTAATGGAGGGTAGATAGTCATTAGATTGCAATCTTGCTGGGAAACAAATGTACCGCACTGTAACTAACATTTATTTTTGTGTCTAGACCTGATGGAAAATGTGTTACACAAATGGCATTTATCGGCATTGGAAGTATCTGCTGAAGAAGGCACTTAGGGACTGCTGAAACTTTTGAGTTTTCCCTGGACCAGCATTCAGGACAGCCTTGAAAGAGAGGCTGGGGAACTGGAAAAAAGTCAGTTGCGTACAACTATAGCAGGCTCACTGATGGCAAAGCAGGAAGCTAGTCAGAAAATATCATGGACGGAAAAGGAAGTGCTCCAAAAATCCTGATTATTCACTCATCATTGCACCCATGAAAATGGGCCACTTTCTGTGTCAATATGTCAGCAGGCAGTTAGACATGAAAAGCTGCCAGGGAGATCTGTGCTCCTTGCCATGTTAGAAGAGACTCTTCCCCTTCTCTGGGAGACGCAGCTTATTTTTTTCCAAATGTGATTATTTCCCTGGGATTTCACAGGGGCCATGTGCTGCTTCACAAGCTCTTGCTGATTTCCCCCTTCTAACTCCTCCCTAGCTCCAGTGGGGAAATGCTGCCTGGTGCTCCCCCTGGGCATGATTTACAGAGGAGCCAACTGGTAACCTCCTTTTCCAGACCTGAATTTCTCACAGATTTCTTGATGCTGCGAATATTGTAAATACAATCTGGTTTTGTGCATCCCCGTCGTAGCATTTTGGATCACTGTTTGGAGGCTATGTACCTGTGGCCGTAGTTCTCTTTACTAACTTGCAGATGAGTTTCCTGGAAGGTTTTCTAGTGATGAGCTTCTCAGTGTAGGAACTGAAGGCTGTGAATTACAGGCTTGCTTTTTTTAGTTAAGTGAGTACTTGGAAAGTATTCTTGTCCATAGTACCCTTGTTACCAGAAATCCTTGGACAGCACTTTGGAAAACAGTGATCTAGACTAGTACAATTAAATTAAACCAAAAAAACATGGCAGTGCAGGAGGAGAAACCACAAGGTGGCAATCTCTCTCCGTATTTCTACTGGCAAAATAAACCTCTGGCAAAAAAAAAAAATAAAATCTTGGACAATAACTGTGTAAAGCTGCAGAGATGGTTGGTCACATCTTGTATCTTCCAACAACAACATTCATTTCTATGCTGGGTTTTCTTTTCTGAACACTTTTCCCGTTAAGATGAAATTCTCAGGCTTGCAGAGGTGGCACTGGAGGCTGCTCTTTGCTAGTTTTTGCACCCTTTGCCCCAAAATGCACACCAGATGTTGCTTGTTAGATTGCTAACTACCACTGCTGCTTGCATGCATGCTGGCAAGAGCTACTGTGTGCGTAGAGAGAAAGTTTCCTCCTTCACTGGAGGAAACCAGTTCCTATCTGCACCGCTATCTGTAGTAGCTGTTTCAGAGTATTGCAAACCTTATATTCCTATATTATTCCTAATATAAACCTTATATTCCTTATATTCCACTAATATACCATATAACAGTTGTGTCAGGATCCTGCTTCCTAAGATGAGATGCCTCAACAGGAGCAACATAACCTGGATGTTAGGACTGGGCAGTGACCTGTAGGTCAAATGTGGCATATAGTCTCAAGGGGACCACAAAGCCTTAGTGACAATAGCTCCTCTCCCAGAAAGATGTGGCCAGAGGATGTAAAGATGCAGAAGAGAAATAGTTCTCAGTTTGGACTGGTCCTGCAGTATCAAACACCAGCTGTTGTGATGAGCTTCGTCTCGACCAGGACAGAGTTGTGTTCTTGCCAGATGTTAGCTTACATGTGCTATGTGTAAAAGTAAACTGGTGCAAAAGCTGCGGTCTGATGTGCTTTCAGGAGGATTTGCCCCGCATAAGTGACGACGTGCTAGCCAGCCTCTCGCGGAAAAGATGCACTCCAGAAGTTGCAGGTGTGTGGCTGGAGAGTGTTCAGTGATTTGAGATAGGAAATATCTTCCAAAGCTCCAAATAAGACAAAACAAACTGAGCTTTAGCACATGCTCAATTGATTGAGTCTTTGGCAAAGTATGACATGAATTTGCAAGGCTCTCACTGAGGCCTGTCCCAGCTGTATCCTGCCTGGTGAGTCCTTCAGCATGCACAGCATGGCTGCCCTCGTTTTCTTCTTATGCTGGAGTCTCCTTTTACCTTATGACATTGTTCTTCAGTTAGGAATAATAACCTGCTTTCTGCTCACCAGGACCACTCAGGTTCTGCTTTACACCATGTCTACCACCATTGGGTTCCCTTTGTGGCTTCTGTGTCACAGCCTGCACCACCTATGTCTGTGGTGACATCTCTGATTATGGCTGTCCTCTTCCAGCTCAGACTGTGCAAGTCCAGGCAGGACCTGGAGGACATGGGAAGTGTGGACCTGGGGAGTTTTCTAAAGTCTCTTCAGATCCCCTTGGCTTTAAGGTCTGAAGCCAGAGTCCCAGAGGCTACAGGTTGTGATTTGCATCCTTCTTGGTTGATGGGAGCCCAGGGGGTCTGCTCTCTGCTGGTCCTCTCTAGAAAAGGGCCAGGAACTGCCAGGGAGCTCCTAGTGGGGATAGAAATGCTAGCAATCCAAATCATGATGGGAAACAGAAGGAGTAAAGAAAATCTGGGTTATTTTTTTTTTCCCGAGAAAGTGGGAAGAAATGTAGCAAGCACAAGGCTGGCTTCTCCTGGAGCATGTGTGCAACGTGATTGTCACTAGTACTCTGTAGCCAGCTGAGAGAAGATACTTTCCCTAAATAAGTGAAATGAGCACTGAGATGTGGGATATACAATAACTTCTGAGGCAGGAGGAATAAGACCCCAGGCAAGGGAGCTTCAGTGACTGTCTTTTGTTTCTTCGTTTTTGTTTCTGTTTTTGCTTTTGTTTGTTTTGTCTCCAAATCTGTGGTGTTCAATTAACCCCATTTCTCTGTCCTGGCCATGGTTTCTGCAGGTTTGCAAAGCCTTACCCAGCCTTCTGGATGATGATGTGTTAAGCGCTTGGTTTGTGATAACCAGTTTTCTCCTGAAATGATACCAAAAATCTGCTGTTTTGATTTAAACTGTTTTCCAAGCATTTTAGTTAATAAGAACAGACAGTCCACTCCGAGAGAATCTAACTTGAGGAGGCCATGAAATTTAATTCATTTCTGCAACTTAAATATATAATCAGTGACATATGGTAATACTAAATACGGGGGGAATTGTCATTGTTTAAGTAAAATTTCTGCATTCAGTCAAAACCCGATAGTTGTAACATCAAACTATAGTTTCCATTTTACAGGAAATAAAGCATCATTTTTTCAAATAAAATAGACATGCAATTGCATGCCTGTTACATTGCTTATACAGCTTTATTTTTAGCTTTCTCTGTGTTGCTGTTACTAAAGGGCTAACAAGGGAAACTGTGGACGGAGAAGAAACAAGGCAACACCCATATACTGGTAGAAAAGACAAAGGAGATGTGTGCAGTATGAATATACATGCTTTCCCTGTGGTTGTTTTTCGATGATAAGCTGCTGTACTTGGGCTAAGGACCCTGCATCTTCCCCCTCACTCCTGCAGCCCTGCCAGCACTGAAGCAGCACTGAGGTGAGGCTGTGCTGCTGTAAGGGCTGTGGAAATGTTTCTCTCGGAGCTCTTTGTCATCGTGCAACATTTTTCTCCTGCCCCATTGCTCCCGAGATGGGAGAAGGAACTATTTGTTCATTGTCAGTAGGAGGGGTAGGATTTATATCTGATTTGTGTGAAGCTGCAGGCAGACCATGTTTCAGCATTACGAGTAATGCTTGCAGACCTGTCTCTCTCCATCAGCACCTTAAAGAGGAGCAGCTCAGGAGCTTAGCTGTTGTTATTTGAATTTATGCAGAAACAGGATTGATTTTCATGGATTTATTTGAGAACTTTTGCTGTGCAATGGAAGCAGAGGTTTGTTTTAAGGTCTGCCCATCTCCTCCTCCCTCCATTAGTACTGCTCAGAGATGCATTGCTGGCCTTTCCCCCTCGTTCAGTGGTTCTCACTTCTGATCCTCCTTATCTCCATGGCTCATTCTGGGCCATTCCCTGCTTCTATACCTCTGGCACTTCACTTTGTTTCTCCTTCATCTACTTGCCTGGTTTTGGGGCATGACCCATAGTTCTCAGTGGTTTCTCCTCTTGCTCTCTTGCCATGAGTTTCCTGCGTTGCTTTTGATTTCTCTGTGCAAACCAATAGTTTGTAGATTTGACACAGCTGATTTTTCCTGTCTGTCTATAGCAGGGCCATGCTCAGTTGTCCCCACAGAGCTGGTGACAGAGGTGACATACTCATGTAGATACGGATGACAGAGGTTTACAATGTTACCATTACCTGAAAGATTCCGATTTTTTTCTGTCTCTCTCACCCCAGCAGCATCTTTGACTTGAGAGTATTTTGGCTGCTGTTTCTTCCCCTGAGCTCCATCTCCTCATCGGTCTCTGCACACAGCCCCTTCCTCTTTTTCATAATTGACTCGTTTGCTCCTCTAGCCTTGCACTTCATTCATCTTCCTATTTCCCCTCTCTGATCTACTCCTCATGTCCGCTTCCTTCGTTTTTTGCTGCTGGAATGTGAAGCATCCTTCCAGAAAAATAGAAGGTCTCTGTGAACTTTTACCATCCCCCTTCTATTCCCTCTTCCTTCACCTCTATCATCTCCTCCCAGATGGTGGGACAAATACTTGCTCATATTCATTCTCAGGCTTGTAAAATTGGCGTATTCCCTTCTATTTCTTTTTCGTGTGATGTGAAACTAGGATAATTCTACACATTTCTCTGCTCCTCAGGGCTGGGCTGAGTTTGAGGAAAACGTTTCTGAGGTCTTTGGAGAGTTGCAGAGCTCTGGGTCTCACTGTTGTGTTTGTCCTCTGTATCTCTGTGACTATGACAAATTGCTGCCATATTTGTTTCTACTCCAGATACAAAAGACAAAAGCTAAATCAGACCCAGCCATTGATGAGTCCAGGGAAGTTCATGGATCTAAAAAGTGTTTTCTGTCTAAGACTGTTGTTATACACAAAAGTATTCTTAGTAATTATTTGGGGTTTTTTCTGCTTGCTGAAGAGGCACTGGGCAAAGGGGATTTCTGTCTGCTGGGACAGCACCTGGTTTGACCAGCCTCCAGAGCCATTCCCACAGCTTTGAGGAAATTGTGCATCTCAGTTTTTTGAGAACCTCAAAACACATGCTGGGAGATGGACACTTTGGGAGCTCACTAGTTCTCTCTGTAGACAAATCTTCAGGACTAAGGTACCATGGGTTTGTCAGAGTATTTTTGAGACCACACATCAAATTAGACAACTTAAGGAAAATTATAAAATCAGTTTATTCTAGCAGAATACATGGTAGCTAACTGCTCACAAAACTCAGAATTAGGTTACAAAAAGGAAAAAAAAAAGGAAAGAGAAAAGAAAAATAGAAAGATCGACAGCTGCCTAAAACTCAACTGCATCCCTCCAGTTTCTCATATGCCTTTGCGTGGCATGCCAGCTAGGCAGCCTTTAGGGGACTGGTGACTTCTTTTTGTTCCCGTCTCTTAGTTTTATAGGTTTCTTAATTAGACATCTAGTGAGTACAGACTGACTCTCAAAGGAAAGCCTGGCATCACTGTGCTCTATTTTCCTATGGCTAGATTTGGAGATACCAGTTTGTGCTCCTTTCACGCTGGCAAAAATGCAAAGACAGCATTGCTAAGCATGCTTTTCCTGACCAGGCAGTTGGTTTTGATCGATGCCTTGCTTTCTGCACATATGGAGGGAGGAAGCACTCTCAGTAGGCTTGCTTTCCTCCCGCTGTCACTGAGCTCCCTGGCCAGCCAGCCCTCCTAGCCCAGACAGATGTATGTGCTTGTTACAGAGCTTCCCAGGTCACCTACATTAAAGAGCAACGCACGGATACTGTATTAAATCAAGCAGTTGTCCTCTGCCTGCTTGTTCAGGTTTGACATGATAAATAAACGTGCTAGAAAATGGTTTCAGCAGTGAGGTTCAAACTGTGCAACACCCACCTTGAGGCACTGGCAGTTTTAGGAGGTCACATTCCAGACATTAAGGCTCTTGTGGTGAAAATGATGGACGCTGCAGTGCAGAAAGAGCAAAAACCTCAATAAAAAGAATTTGCCATGCAATTGCATGTTCTGATGAACACAGCTTTTCTACATTCGGTGGTCTTGCTGCTCTTGTCAGTACAAAGCAGGAATTCAAGAGTCTGAAGAGAAAGTCTATTTTGGCAAAGTATCTACGGATAGCACTCTTAATTTTCACTTGGTAAATTTTCTCCTTGCTGGCTTCTTTTAGAGCATCCATAACTCATGTTTACTTGACAGCACTACAGAAACAGACATGGTTGATATCTTGAGAATCAAAGACATGATGATTTTTTTTTTTTTAAAAAATGACTGTCTAGCCTGTTTTATCCTTCCCAGACTAATGGAGGTTTGTTTGGTACAGCACATCCTCTGACGATAATAACTTTCATCATTTATGAGCAGAAGTGTATTTTCTAACTAACTGAAAATGTTCCTCCTAAGGAGGTTTTCCCTGCTTTCTTTTGGGACGATTTATACAGCCTGGGATCACAGTCGAAAATTCTTATGTGCTTTTTCTTCTCCTCCCCCCCCCACCTTTTTTTTTTTTGTATCATCTCTGCCATCCAAAGCTGTTTCCTCTCCTGAAACCCTTCAACAACTGCTCAGATCATTTACAAGCACTTTCACAGAGAGTAGCTCTACAAAAGTGAGGAAAAAAATTGAAGTTACTACCACAATAACAAAGTTAAACGCAGATTCAAGTGTTTGCGAACTGCGGCTGAATGAATGTGTGCCAGATATTTTGCAAATATATACAAGACGACAGGCCCCTGCTCTAATCGGCTTATAAATTAAAGGAAAGTACATTGGCAAGGACAGAAGAGATGATATGACATGCTTTAAATAGTTTATAGGGAGCTGGAGGATTGTTGTTTATTTGGTGATGTTGGGAAAATATTTAATGTGCTTTGGTTAAGCTCTTTATAGAAATGCTTCTCCTCCCCCAGTTTTCTTTCCCAATGACTGTTTTGGAGATTAAAACCAGCAAGTTTAAAGTAAATGGAAAATGGAGAAACGTATTTCCAAATCGACAAAACCGCGAGTAAATCTTTATAGATACTTTTTATGTGAGTCAGGCTTTCTAAAGTAATTATCGTAACATAAGAAAGGACCGGCGCTTCACCGCCCCTGCGGACGGCAACCTAGGGTCGCAGCTGGTGTAAATTGAGATATTTTCTATCTGGTATGCATCGCTGTGAAGGAGGTGCGCGGTACCTCCCCTTGCCTGTTCCCGGGCCGCCCTCGAGCTGCGCCGGGCGGCGGTGGCGGCTCCCGGCGCTTTCCGCTCCTCTGCTGCTATCCCAGCACTCGCAGATAACCAAAGCTTTTAAGCGGTTAAAGGGCTTCTATAGGAAACATACAATTTATTAAAAAAACCCATACAAACTACACACAGAAACAAACTCCAAACCGAAACCAACAAATCCAAACCGGTTTATTTTCAGATTCGACTTCTCATTTATTTAGCCAGATGCAAAGTGGGGTGCAATTTGCTTTTCCGATGCCACTGGATCGAGGCAAGCTCTAGGTGTTGGTCTGGAAAGCTGAGGCAGGTAAGGGAATATTCCCTTCAGTGCCGTCTTACCAGAATCTACAAGCTGACCCTGGCAGCTGGGAGCCTTTTTGCTCTTTTCCCTGCTGTCCTGTGTTGGTGGTGATATCTCTGCAGATAAGTGACTTGGCTGCATCCGGACTTTGCATTCAAAGCAGAGACTAATTGTGGGGAACATTTCAGAATAAACATATGTCTCTTCCAAAGTAATTTGTTTGTAAGGAAAAAAAAATATAAAGAAGATTAAACGGGATAATTTGTTTTCCTTCTTGTCCTTTACTATATTATGCGCTAGAGTTTCGTTTTAAAATAGAGCCATCCTTAGCAGAAGGCACAATACAAAATTTCGGCCTGCAGGCACAACACTGCTTTGAGCAACAAATGCCCCTGAAGGTTTGGTGACATCTTCTAATAATACAGAAAAAAATATACAATAACGAGATGTTTCAGAAACTCGTGTCCCTCTTTTGGAGGTGACTCAGAAACTGGGCAGCTTCTGAATTGGAGCTTCAGGTCCTGGGTGGGTTTTAAGCGCTATTGCAAACTGCGTCTCAAGTGTTTGCAGCCGAATACAAATTTCCAGACTTAAATTGCCTTCTTCCTGTCCCGGGATGCCAGGGCTTTGCACGGCTGAAACTGCACAGCCCTTTCCCCCGGATCCTCTTACTTCTTCCAGCGCTCAAAGCCCCGCTGCCCCGGCCACCCTTTGGCTGCTTTTTGGCACCCTGGGCTGCCCCCGGTAGCGTCTTTCGAGGCACGTTTTGAGCCCCGCTCCCCTCTCTCATACCAAGATGATTTCACGAGAAATCCCAGTTTGTACGTTCCCTGCTCAGCCCTAGCAGAGCCAGAGGTACGTTTCATATCCCCCCCAAACCTCCCCCGTTACTATTCACTGCCCAGGACTCCGTGTCTCCGCAATCTCTGTCTGGGTAACTGGGGCTGGCAGCTGGGCGGGGGCAGCGATGGGCTTCAGGCGTTTCGTGGGGCAGAGAGGCGAGGGGAGAAGAGATTTCCACAGGAGATGGCGCTGCCCACGAGCTCACCCGGGCCCGAGTGTCTCCGCTTTGTGCAGGGCTCCGACGAGTGCACCGGGACTTGCCGTCTTGAGAGGCACTAGCTCCACTCCCTCCGCTTCCTCGGTCCCGATTGGGGTGGAAGGAGAGCGCAGGTGGCTCCACACGGGCACCGGGAGGAGCGGGAAGGAGGTCCCACCGCGGGGAGCGCTGCCGGGACAACATGATGCCCGTGCGCTGGAAGCAGCGATCGCCGCTCGTACCCGGCCTTGGGCTTTTCCATGCGTACCCAGCTCTTGGGCGTACCCAGCCGGCTCTTCCATGCAGCGTT
>NW_010170703.1:263-8611 GCF_000695765.1 Mesitornis unicolor | reverse complement strand
TTCTGTGATTCTGTGATTCCCTTCAGGGTCAGGGCTGTCACATACTTAAAACAAACCTGTCTTGGGAAATCAAAAAGGCACCAACATGCCAAATTTGTAAGAGTCCCTATCTCTATTGCTCGATGTCTCTATCAATCTGTACTCTTCACAGTCTGCACACAAGACAACTTTATCCAGTTCTGAATGGGAGAAAAAGCTTATCTTTTTTTCCCGGGAATTATGGCAAGAATTGGTTGCAGGATATAGGCAGTTTTATTTTTAACCTTTTGGTAGAACTCCATCATATTGTACCTTATATATGTTGGTCTGGATGCTTAAAATTACAGTGAAGGATCTCAGGAAGAAGATACATGCCCAGAAAAACTGAACTAAATAAGCAAGGTAATCCATAATGCTGTACCTTAGAATAAAGTTGAACTTAATAAAATCTAGGATTCCCCAGGATCATGTTTCAGTACCTAAGATCAGCAGAACTTTGATACTGGCCCCTTTCTCACAAAACCACTAGAACTCAAAATCCCATTTCTAACCTTCTTTGTGACTGAGAAATGATAAGAACAGATTTGTCTGTAAACCGGTGCTTACCTGACAGCTGCCCTTGGTGGAATGGTACTAAGCAGGTGTATGAGGGTTTTATTCCTCAAAAGGATGTATTTTCATTTATAAATACAACAAAAACTCTGAGCTTTTTGAGTAGGAATGTTTGTCTCTCCTGGTTTATTTCCTCCTCCCACTACTACATAAAAATATATATTGACACTGCCTTGTGGCATTACAATTTTTACTGTGGTGCATTACAGTTTTCAAAGCACATCACTTTTTATGATACATTGTAGCTTAAAGGGGAAAAGCAGTATCCAGCAGGGAAATGAAGGGTAAAACACCAGCCTCTTTGAAGTCTGTGAAAAAAAAACATTACTGTCTTCAGCAGACGCAAGGTTTCAGTCCAAGCATTAAGGGACAAATGTGGAGCCATATATTGATTTTATCTCTTAGGTAAAACTGTAGAGAAGAGAAATGCCTTCATCTGCAATCGAGGATGCTTAATATCAGTCGCCCTTTAGGAAATTGCATTACATAGCTGAATGGTATGTTGGACCAATGAAACATCCAAAATCTCTACATTTGACCTCTGATTCTATAAATGAAGAAAAAAGAACCCAATTACAAAATAGTTATAGTCTGCAGGATTTCTGTTTACATATGTAATACACAGCATCCATATCTGGACATATTTAAGATTAAAACAGCCATGCCTGAGGCTACTCCAACCTATATTAGTAAACCACAAAGTAAACAAAATCACATTTAGACAGAATTTTATAAAGGGGCAGAAAACATTTATAAATAAAAACACATTAAGACAGGAATTCTGCTCTAGTAGCTGCCCCTCTATCATTTAAAATATTTGTAGCTAATTAAGAGAATCTGGTATCACAGTTAAACAGGGGAAATATTGAGATAAATAATTCATGAACATTTGAAGTAAATAACTTCTAAATAGATACTCTGACTAATTTACTTTTGACAAATAAATGAGCAAAGCTTTATTTTTGCAAGAGTCTGATGAACACAATTTTCAGTTCTGTGGCTGAAATAAAATTTATTTTGGACTACTGCCTATTCCATTTCTAAAGGCTCACAACACATGACTTAGATAAGAAATCATGCAGCTCCACTGCTATTTGTGAATTTTGAGTATCTAAGTACATTTTTTCATTGAACAGTTGTCAAACAAATCCATTAGCCAAAACCTGTCAGAACCAAAAAATGCAGTGGGGATACTGGAATAGCAAATAAATTCATTAATTAAATATTCATAGGTTTGCATACAATTCACATACAAGGAAAAAAGTGTCAGAAGAGTTAAAGCAGCTTTGCTCTGAGCCCTGCTCTTTCTTCCATCTTAATGAAAGACTAAAGCTGAGGCTTTGATATCACTGCATTGTCATGGTAATTGAGAAGCTGTGAATTCAACATGATGACTTTCCTGTAGGTTCAAGAAAGAGGAAATGTTGAACTAGGAGGAAAAGAATTTATTTAAATGTCAGTCTAGATAAAAAGCCAAAGGTTAACAAAAGCTATGCATTGTACATCATTGAGCTTTGTTTTAAGTATGATCTACTTGGAACACTTCTCTAAGAAAATCTCTGTTTAGTAACAATAGGGCAATAGTTCATAGAATCATAGAATCACAGATTGGTTTGGGTTGGAAGAGACCTTAAAGCTCATCCAGTCCAACCTCCCTGCCATGGGCAGGGACACCTTCCACCAGACCAGGTTGCCCAAAGCCCTGTCCAACCTGGCCTTGAACACTTCCAGGGAGGGGGCATCCACAACTTCCCTGGGCAACCTGTGTCAGTGTCTCACCACCCTCACAGTAAAGAATTTCTTCCTAATATCTAGTCTAAATCTACCCTCTTCCAGTTTAAAACCATTAGCCCTCATCCTATCACTTCATGCCCATGTAAAACGTCCCTCTCCAGCTTTCCTATAGGCCCTTCTTTTCTCCAGGCTGAACAAACTCAGCTATATCAGTCTGTCCCCAATGGAGAGCTGCTCCAGGCCCCCATTTTTGTTGCCATCCTCTGGACTCACTCCAGCAGGTCCATGTTCCTCTTATGTTGGGGGCCCCAGAGCTGAATGCAGTACTCCAGGTGGGGTCTCACAAGGAGTCTGATAGTATGTAGTAACATGAGAATTAGAATACACAGAAAAAGAGCTTGTTATTAAGTTCTTCAAAATTCTTTCTATTCTTGTTTTTACACCTCTTTACCTACATCAAATTACATGGTAGTGTTACTGTTTCCAATAATTATAGAATGGAGGTTGAGAGTAGCTTATATACAAATATGATCTTTACACTAAAATGTGATTCATTCTGTAGAGAGAAAGTTGATACAGAAACACGGAGAAAATGTCTCCTTTCCCGTATATGGTGGACTCATCTGATACCTGTTGCCTGGACCAACAAAAGGCTTTACTGTCCAAAATTATGAGCATTTATTAAATTAAATAAAAGAAAATAAATATGTGCTTAAATGTTCAGGTTACACCCCTGGAAAAAATTAAACAAAATGCTGTCATATTTCAAAGTAAGAGCTGCATCATGATGTGAAGAACTATACTGCAAGCAGTTTGGACTTTTAAACTCTGCTCTGTAAGGCAAAGGATTTGCAAGTTGCTGCTTACTATAAAGAAAGGAAAAACACACTAGAGTTCAATTCCACCAGATTTTTTTCTGTACCATTCTTTTTTGTAATCAGGTCTAAGGCAGTCACGTAGTTGACTCTAGTAATTTCAAAACCTTCATCAGCTTCCAATTACAGATTAGAGCTCCACTGTATAAAAAAACTTTGAAAACAACATAACAAGGAAATTCTCTGCCCCAGTGAACTCTCAATCTGAGATTTAATTAAAAAAGGATGTATGAGACAGGAAGAAAGATGAAAGGACAAATAGGATGAACGTTCATAAATTAGTCATAGCAGCAAGTTTAGCACTCAGAAGTGATGACCAGCCTGTTTGCTGTGTTTTTTGAAGAGCTAGTGAAATTCAATAGGTGCCTCTAGTTTGTTCACCAGCTAAAGGTGCAGAGCTAAAAACTGCACAGGTCTTAGGGGCCTCAAACCTTCCTTTTAGGAGTATGAGGAAAAAAGAGAGAAACCACAGAGTCTTGAACTACACCACCACCTGCTGTTGCAACCATTATGACTCACATAATGTATTCACACCCGAATACAGTGTGCATCTGCTATTTATTGATATTTTGGTTTATTTTTCTTAGTATGGCTTGTGCTTATATTGAGTAAAATTTCCAAGTACTGTGGAGAGTATATAAATATGGATTATATATTGCCTATAAAGGCCTTTCCCTTTCATAACATCAAAGAATGAATAATGCATTTCCTCCCTTTCCAGCTCAGCAATATAAACATCAAAGGAAGGATTAGCATTTTAGGTCTTTGACAACACTAAATCTTTGTGTCATATGTCTCGCTGTCTCGTGCAGAACATATATATTTCTATACCTATTACATAAGCAAAACACTGGGCCAAACATCTTGACTTTCCTCTAATTTGCATAATTAATTAAAACCCAACATTTTTACCAAGCTATCTACACTCCCACTGAAATAATAAATGACAATTTTTTTTCTGAAAGAAATTCGTCAACTAGATTTCAAACTCCTGTCCTCTCTGCCAGGTTCATGGCACAGAGTAAGCCATTGCTCCTCTGCTGCTTTAACCCAGCAGTCAGATATAGCGGATTATGCCAGATTCCATAAACATAATCTGAGATGCTGTGACTGCAAAATCAGAAGGGTCTTAAGGATTGTACTGCAGCCATCAGCAGAGACTTGGCTGCTAGGAGTCAACATGAAGCTTGGGTGTAGTGTGGAATGGGGAGGGCTTAAGGCTGTGGAGACTCAAGGCACACTGATTTCAGACCATTTTCTTTTAGGAGGGCTCTTATGAAATGGCTCCTGTGTACAGGAGACTTCAACAGGTAGAAAGTAGCAGATTAGATGAATTTATTTTCTTAGATTAATTTATTTCAGACTGAGTAAGTCAGGCTGATGCAGAGATTCATGTCAGTACAGGCCCTATCTAATGACCTACCTATTCTTTTTTAATCTGTACTTGTATTTTAGATTTCTTTCTGCAGCAGAAAGCATTCCGCCAAGACATGAAAATGAAAGAAGCTCTAAGAGAGATCTTTGCCTTCACAGTGGAAGTGCCTACTATATCTAAAGTTGAATGAGAGGAAACTGGGATGTTAAATATGTGTGGATATTTACATACGCAATGAGGAATTTGGTCAAAAGGGAAAAACTTGGCTTCTTGAAGGAAAGCACAGTTCTGCCTGCTTTCCTTTATTTGTTATTTCTAGGTTTTCACCCTGCTGTCTGGGGGAAGAGTGACTTTCTGCTTGCTTTTATCGCATGGGAACATAAAAACCTATTTACCAGCTAGGATTTGCCTTGCCTTCACGAAGCCATTATGAATTAGCTATGATACTAACAACGGTGCAGTAGGCAGGGGGACTGTCTGCTCCTTTCTTTTTAAATAAGGACACAAACCAGTACACAGCAGATGGTTGGGGAACCAAGGCCACTCCAGAGGCCACTCCATAGCACAAAAGCAGCACAGACATCTCTGCAGCTGTCAAAGTCACAATGTTTTGCACCGATGACTCTCCAAATGCATGTCCTCGTCCTGCTCATACCTATAATTTTACCAAAAATACATTGCTCCACCAGAGTTCCTGTGATGAAGAAATTGTGCATGTACCTACACATCAGCAGGTTTAGGACTGTGCTGTGAAGAGAGTTTCTGCCAAAGGTAATGTCACTCAGCTTTCTGCTAGGTTCAGTACGTCTTGTGCTACTTGATGGAATTTTGCAGTATTTAATAATTTTTTGGTTATTTGAGAATAGAATGTGGGTAAGCTCTGGCTTGAATAGGAATCCTACCATGCAGAAGTATGAGAGTGGATAATTAAAGTAGGGTACAGAGATAACCTAATACACTGAAAGTTTTGAGAAACTTTTAGATATTTTCACAGATTTCTTCTGGAACCATCAGCAACGCTTTCGGGTTCCTTTAATTTTCCAGCTATTACTTAGGGCTTTCCACATCTATTTGCTTTTGGAATTCAACGGCCTGAGTTTAATGTTGCTTCAAATATTATGTTGGTAGCTGGGCTTTAGCACGAGAAAGGCAGTCACTTCTTTGGAATTTAAAGTCTGAGGACTGGTTTGTTAAATCTTTCTTTGAAAAATTCCCTAATCTCTTCATTAAAAAAAAAGAACAAAACCACCCGAATCATTGAAACTCTGTCAGTAAAAACTGCCATGAACCAACCTAGAAGCAAGGAAATCTTCTCCAGGAATTATAATCATAAAAGCTTTCAGAACTTTCTCATGTGTAATACAAATCATATAGTTTGGTATTTTTCCTTTGCAAGTCACTGTCAATGTCAATGGCAGTGTCCATACATGGGGGGTTTCTAAGGTCATATATCAAGAAACGTGATATTGCTGAGTTCCTCAAAACTTTCAGAAGCTAGGACTTCTCATAAAAGTGCAGATACCATGCAAGCAGGCAAGATTTTGTTCCATCGGGAGTGTAAAGTGAAAGATTTTTATCAGGCTTATATGAAGCATATGCATATGGAAAGCCCCGGAATAGTCTACATCAAAGACAACATCTAGTTTACAATTTGAAGTTTATTCTGATTATTTTCGCTGTTAGTAATGGATAAATCTTGGCTCTGCGCAAATTGGACTAGGACAGAATCTGCTCAGTTTCCTTAAAATAGAACCGATATTTAATTGCATTGTCTTCACTTTGCACTTTTTATACATAACAAGGTTACTTTTGTTTCTTTTAAAATTGCTTTCCCTTTGATCTACTCACTCCCCTCTAATTTCATGGCTTTTATTTTCTTTGCTACTAACAAGAAAAAGGCCATCCTGTCTTGAAATGTGAAAGACTGTCTTTTAATCTACAGGACATTTCACTTCACTTGTAAAATTTCCAATTATCTTTGCAGCTATAGATCTGGATAAAGCAAGAGAGGAATTTGTTCAGAAATGTAAACTTACTTTTAAATACTGTGGAAATTGAGATTGCACAACCTCATAACCTGCTATTGTCACAAAGATATCAACTTTTGCCTGTCCTTCAAAGGTACACACATTCATAACCAGACATGTCCAGACTCACTGACTTTGGACAGAAAATACTTCATTTGGAATACCTGGAGTAGTCATTCTCTGAATAAATTCCTCTCTCGCTTTATCCAGATCTATCGCTGCAAAGATAATTGAAAATTAATTATGAAAACTGTTTTCTTTCTGCAAAGTCCCAGCAGAGTGAGATGTTATTATCTTTTTAGATTTTTACCTTGTTCCCTGCCAATTCTGCCAGTGTTGCTAACCCCACCATATTTCACTGATTATATGACAGAGTTTTCCAATGGTTGCTGAAAACACATGAGGGTAAGACAGTGAGAAATTATGGAGGAAAGAATAATAGAATCATAGAATTGCTTGAGTTGGAAAAGACCTTTAGGAACATTGAGTCCAACTACTAACTCCACCGCCAACTCCACCACTAAACCACGTCCCTAAGTGCCACATCTACACATCTTTTAGATATCTCCAGGGATGGTGACTCCACCACTTCCCTGTGTAGCCTGTTCCAATGCTCAACAACCCTTTTAGTAAAGAAATTCTTTCTAATATCCAATCTAAATGTCCCCTCACACAAAGATACACAGCAGACTACAAGGAGACAAATATTTTAAAAAATATATAGCAGAAGAAGAAGAAAAAACAAACATATGGGAGATAAGAGAATACCACTTCAACACATCACATACTCTGCAAGTAAAAAATTTGCTATTACAGTCTTGACATTTACTGTATTACTAAAGTATTTTCCTACATCCCAGGTATCAGCCTGGTTTTATTGCCTAATCCAGAAGATAAAAGAACCTTCTGCCTTTCTCAACTTGTCCTCAAAATGTGTGACATGAAATATTTGGGCAAAGGCCAAGGAGCAGTGACATGCCTGTCTTGCTTTTGTGTCTGCCACATGGCAATTTACAGATTAAGAAGAGTTAGTGCTAAAGCTTAGTTTAAAGCTCGTTCCTTCTTGGATGGAGCAAAACGCCATTCCAAAATAAAACCTGGAAAAGCAAGTTGGCCTCAGCCGCTTCCCTAAAGCTCCAGGGGGCATGTGGGACCCGGAGGCCTCGCTCCCCGCGGCTGCGGAGACCGCTGCTACCGGTGTCTCTGCCGCTAGAGGGGGTCTCGGGACCTGTTTTCCCGAGTTAAAAATGGGAACCGATTGCAGGGTCTGAAGAGACCGAGTTGTATTTTGGCTCTGGGAGGAGGGAGAAGCGGCGGGGTGCGGGTTACAGAAAGGGCAGGCTGCGTGCAGGCTGGTTTGGGAGGCTCTGTAGCTGGGTGGGTAAGGCTTAGATTGCCAAATAAACTTTAATGCGCTTCCTCGCTGGTCCCGAAGTAACTTTGTGTTAACAGACTTAGGAAACATGGAAGGCTTTCATAAATTATCATCAAGGCAAATGGGTTGCAGGCTTTTTATAGATCTGGTGCCAGCAAGGCTTCGCCATGCTACTCGGCTGTTAGCAACCATAGGGCGGCTGATCACCGTCCTGCAGCCTTCTCGCCCTCGTTTTATAAAATGAAGTGGAAGCTTTGACTGGCATTGAACCACTGTAAGGGAAACACGAAGGGAAGACAACAGGAGGAAGCCTCCAAGTGATGCTTTCCTGGCTTTTCCCCTTTCCCATTTGTCCACTACAGACCAGCCGC
>NW_010170703.1:0-232 GCF_000695765.1 Mesitornis unicolor | reverse complement strand
TGCGTCTGGGCAGCCGGCCCAGCGGATGCTCCCCGTGTTCCCCCAGAGCTGCCGGGGCAGGGTGCACTGCGGGGAGTGTTGGAGGCAGGCCTCCGCTGTGGCCGCGTCGGAGCCTCCGCTGCGCATCTAGCAGGGAGAGCGTGGTTTTGGTGCTGGCCTGTTTTTTTAAGAAAACGGATGCCACGAGGAAGGAAAAAAATAAAAAGGGAAGACAAGTGAGGGTAGGAGTGTG
>NW_010170702.1:19046-26780 GCF_000695765.1 Mesitornis unicolor | reverse complement strand
AACCAAGCGATTCTGTGATTCTGTGATTAGAGGAAAGCCGAGTATTTAAAGAGGAAGATTAAGGAAGTAAGAGCAAACTCATATGGTCACTCTTCCCCCGGCCCCATGGGCTATACTACACTTTTTGATCTAAGTTCTCATCTCTCACCTTTGTCTCTTCTCATTCATTAATTTGCAAAAGAGGATAACTAATTTTCCTTTAATTCTGTGTTCAGCTTTTTAAATCTTTACAGCCTCTTTATAATGTCTCCTTCTTCCTCTAAGTCCTGACAAAAACATAGTCTTACAAAACAAAAAAAATCAAACTCTTCCATTCATTACAAAGAGAACACACTGCCTGTTTGGAAAGAAATTATGCAATTTGTGAGAGCTGAACTACCCTATTTTGCTCAAGAACAGTAACTCATCCCTCCTATTTATTAGACTCAGATTTTTGTAGTGTTTAACACAAGTGCTACCTAAATACTAAGCTGTAGTCACAGATAACACTTTACATAAGGCATTGCCATCATTAGCAAAAGGCTTATGGATAAGTAGTTAGCAGTGTAACTTCAATTCTTGTGTTGTTGTGGAAAGAGCACTTACACCCCCCCAGCTTCATACCAGCAACTCTTATTTGTTGCTAAGATCTGTCTCAGTGTACAGCATTAGGATCAGCATTTGCTGCTCATTTTAAAATGAAATTAAACTAAATTAACAGTTACCTGTACCATACACTGAGATTATTCATGATTAATATTTTAACAAAATTATTTCAAATAATATCAGCAGAAAGGGCTGCCTCAGTACAGTGTTCTTGCTTTCTGTTCTTGTCTTTATGAACAACTATGTCACACACATTTGTACACAAATGGATGTTTAAGATGTTTTCCCTCAATGAGTTCACATAATTATGCACATGATATAATGGCAAAAGGTAAAATGGTAAGAAAATAAACTTTTAAACAATTTTTCTTAAGAGTCTGGGCATTGATGCCTTACTAAAGTGCGAATTGCTAATACTGTGCTAGAGAAACATTGAAAGTATTTAAGGCAGTAGCAGCTACACCTGATAGTGCTCCTTCACATGCATACCAGCCATCTGCAGAAGCTGCTTTGTGTTTTACAGACTTCTTTCTGCTCTATTCAATCCTGGCATGTCAGGGAGACAAGGCACAGGCCTTATCTGTCTGCCAAAGCCAGTTAACTGTTAACATATTTTATGCATTAAAAAATGGGAAAAAAGGAAAAAATGCCTTTCACAGCAGTCTATCTAGTGAAGAAATTTTATTTCAGTTCCTTAAAATAGGCATGAACTTATGAAAATGCCTTGCCCAAGCTGATAGAAATATGGTTAGGATATGGTTAGCACCTTTATTGATTATTGAAAGACCCCTGGATACACATGCATAATTTAACTTACGTTTTTTTCCTCTTTACTATTCCATATTTGAGTGTTTTGTCATGAACTTGTGTCCCTAGCAGGTTAGTTGTCATTGAAGCCTATTAATCCTCACAGCTTGCAACTCACTGTGCATTCCCTTCCAATGACATTCTTTTGGAACAGCCCCTCTTTACTTGCTTGTTTAATCCATATTTGTCTTCCCACCTTACTACCCTTGCCCCTAAAAAGCAAGCAGTGCAAACCAAAAGAATCAGTAATATGAATTTAAATAGCTTGTTAGCCTCAGAAGGAGAGGTGCCCCATGCGCAGAGTAACATAATCTTCCTTCCTAGCATCAGTCTGAAGAACTTGGCATATTTTTCTGGTGTTGCGAAATCTACTTGTACAGCCTACAGGAGAACATATACTATAAAGCAAAAAAATAAGGAAAGATTGCACTGAAAACAATATGTGAGGCTCTGCTGAAACTAGCCAATAATAAGAAAACTTTGAAAAAAGGCAACAGGTGGGATAGACTCAACCTCTAAAGAGTTTAATAAGTTGCCTAGCCCAGTTTCTGCTGTCTGTTACTCTGGTGTACATGTGGGATCAGAGCTGTGAACACCGTGGAGCTAACTCCAGATTTATACTTTGTGTAACAGGGAGCAGAATGCAACACAACAAATATGTGGAAAGGAAAGGATATTGCCTTTCTTATCCAATGTTATTTCAAAGTTTATGCTTGTGACTTCACAGAACTCCATTAAAAACCTGTAAAAATCACAGTCCTTGCTTTAGGACTGCAATAGTTGACTTCAGTTATATTGTAAATAAAGAGCCTTGAACAGCAAATCTCTTCATAATCAATGGCTTTGGTATATGCCCAAACAAAACCTTCTGACACCTACTTAAGTTCCACTGTAATTTTTTTCAACATGTCCCTTCCCCCAGTCTACACTTTTAGCTGGTGGTAATGCAGCAGTCACTTTGCAGGCCTTACCATGCAGCCAAGTTGCCTCCTTGAAGCCACAGCAGTGGTCTCAGCACCACAAAATCTTCATTTGTCTGTCACTGAAGCCAGCGAGCCTGCTGCAGCCTTCAAAATCAAGCAAGACAGTAGGTGATGGTAAAATTACCATATGCAAAGATTAAATTTAGGGAGAAACTTCTCAATTATGAGTGCATAAAGCATCCATACTTTGCGTCAAATATTCTCAAGAGCATCTTTTCTGGACTGAACACTCTGACCTTCTCATAGGACCAAGGAGGTCCTTTGAAATTGGGCTGAAGAGTGCATGAAAAGTTAGCAGATCAGGTTTTTTTCCTCAGAATTTCAACACCAGAAAGAATATTTTTCAGAGAACAGAATCACTGAAATACACAAACAAAATCTCAGTGATATAATGCAGCAGGCAAACATCAACATTTTCTGTGTGCTTCTTTCCCTTACTGGAATTTCTAGTTAATATTTCCAACATATTTCCTCATTTCAACAAGCACCCAGCTGAGACATGAATATTTACATGGACAGGAATTTTGAATTCTGTCAGATCAATAATTGTGTATAGATGTGCAAATACCATTGGGATCATAAATCCATGGTTAGAAATTTATTTCATTGACTTCATTATTTCCTGGTATCATCATGTGTTTGGCAGGAAACAGGAAATCACAGCAAAGCCAGTGGCTTCATACCAACAGCTGAAAGTGTGAAAGGTGGACAACCAAATAGCTGTTACTGTGAATACAAGTTAAAGTTTTTATTATATAATTACATGTAAGGAGAAACAGCCACTTCTTCAAAGGACTAAAACCAACTTAAATAAGACCACACAAAATTAGGGAAATGTTATGTTTATGTCTAACTTGCTCTTATTGTATGCATCTGCTAAAAAAAAAAACCAAACAAACAGTTAGCTAGCACTAACGTTTGCACCAATAAAATTTTAAAGAATTCAGTCATATTTAAAATGTAGATTCATATAGCTGTAGGTGGTCAAGCTGCATTTGCTCACGCAAGAATTTTGTGCCTTCATCACTTCCATGAATGTCCAAGGCCTCTCTACGTTGAGGATCCAGAAATTAACAAGGCAGTCTTCCTTGTTGTGCTTTGTCAAGACTTTTACTTGAAAATCTAAGTTATTGATAACATTTTTTTCGGATTTTTTTTTTAAATTTTTTTCCAGATTTTGGCTAGTTCGATGAGCAATTCTGGCAATATTGTCACCTGCAATACAATAAAAAGGACTTTAACCTGAATCAATTGCCAAAGCCCAACACTATAACAAAACTTCACACTGTAAGCACAACCTCTTGCAGGGGTATCTGAGAGTATGTCTAACCTTCCCTAGGGTTTTCCAGGTTTCAAAGAAATGAGGCATATAAGGAAGCATATGAGTGGGGACGAAGGAAAAGACACCTTGAGTCCTGTGTTTTTCAGCCCAGAAGGTATGACCATTCTGGGTCATGAAGGTATGACCTTGGTTAATGAAAAAAATTACCATTCAATTATTGCTTCCCCCATCACACCTCCCCTTTTTTTTTCATACGGCAAAAATCTCCCTTTCAGTAGTTTTACTCTCCCTTTCCCCATGCAAGAAAGTCTGTGGGTGATTTAAGCAGCTAGGAAAAGTTTTTGTCTGTTATTCATAACAACTAAGCCAGCTCAGTTGCCAAAGGACTTTTTATTACAGCACAGTGTGGCTCAGAGGATGGAGAGGAAAATGACAACAAAGATCACTGAAATAGGGAAACCTATAATTATGAATCAAGAATAGAACACATTGAATCCTCCTCCACATGATTTGCAAGGTGTTTAGGAGCTATAGCTAGAGACACAAAGGTATATAGGAACTTAAAATCAAAGTTATATTTCACATAAACTGTCTTCTGCACAGCGACATGAACGAGCACAACTGCTTCAGCAGTCCACAGCCATTCCCTATTATACATTAAGTAGAGATAGAAGGATAAAAATATGTATGTTAAACAGTAGTTTTTCTTTGTTTCCCTCAATACACTAGACAACAAAATTCTGCTTTTAGATGGATGTTTCTGAGCATCAGAGATCTGGTTTAAATGCTGCCTTCAGAACCTTACTGTAATGTGACCCCATATTGTTAGGTATGGTTTCACTCTTTTTGTCTCAACTACCGTCCTACCTTTAAAAACAAACAAAACAACCAAACACCACCATGGGATTTTCATAGGTTTATCTCAAAGTATAATTTCTATGGAACAAGTTGGATATCTATTTCATGTAACACTGCATAAGGTTTATTGCATAATATTTTCCACAGTGATGTATGCTTTCCATGAATTCAAAGCAGCTTCTACAGTGCTGTAGAAGCCATGCCTATAACACAGGCAAACCACCTGAAACATGAAAAAGCTCAAACAGTAACAAAAAGCTCCATTAAGATCAGCTAATAATACACTGAGGTACTAAGTAATATATCAAGTCATAAGAAGAATAAACATAGATTTAGCATGGTCTTTAAGCCTAACAACAACATGCCTCAAATTATAATGCAGATAAACAAACACCAGAGCTCAATCACAGGCTACTTTATCATTCCTTAAACTGTAATAAACAAAATACTTCTTGTGTGGAGCAAGGCAGGCAGCAGGGATCCCAGACACAGCCTTTCAGATGACTCAACAAAAAAGTTTTATTCTACACAAGCCAGCATACTAGCGTGTTTTTCTTGTTGTTATGTAATACCTCTCTTCATTTACTTTTTCTAAATATTTATTTATTGATGAAAAAGACTTGAGCCACATATGACCACTCAAGAAGCAAAATATTGGCAATAATCACATATTATGCTTTATTCCCTGAATAGGAACCCACATAGTTTTCTGTGTTTGATAAGGAATACCACTGATATTAAAATAATTGACAATTCCAAGTATTTTATTTCCATGTACTATTAAATCTTTTGGTTGTGCATGAAGCCACTGCAGAGTGATGTACAGCTGATTCAAGGGAGGGATCGAGCAGTTCTGCCCTTAATGTCAAAGCAAAGACTCTTACCTAATGGTTTCCACAGTATTGCTCACACAGGAGAAGTGTTTGTCCCTTTACAAAGCCTGCAAGGCACCAACTAGCTCACATAAATATTACTGTAGGCCAAACTGAGAAAAATATCTCTGTATCTATCTCAGATTCTGGGTTAAAGATGGGATGTTGGCCAGTGCAAGCTCCTGCAGGACTTGAACTGACCTAGCAGGTATGGAACTGGCTGAGTAATAAAACCTGAAGTTTAAAAAGAAAGTAGCAGAAAACAAGTATTTCCAGTTAACAGCTATTTCTTTTCAGGACTGTCATCTAAAATCCAGGAACTCAGAGATTTAGACACAAATGCAGTAATGTTATATATATTTTGTGCAACACCAAAGGGATATTTCCTCATCTATCAGCTTCCATGCTAATTTGAAACATTGACAGCATCAGCCCAGATCAGTGTGAGGGGAAGCACACTTTCAACTACTGTGAATACACTCTGAAGAGTCACAGCCTTTTGCATGACCTCCCTTTAAAGCCCATCTCCACCCAGCTTCTCAGCTTTGGTGGGCACCAGGATACTGCTGCCACAAGCCTCCTGCTGCACCAGGCAGGGAAGTCCATGTTTATTCCATTTTGCTTCCATGAACTTTCAAAGAGATTTCAAAGAGTTCCCTGCAAGTGTCTCTAAGCCATTTCACTGTTTTGCTTCCAAACCCCCTCCCTTTGCCTTGAGGAAAAAAAAAACAACCCAAAACTTAAGTCAATGGTACCCATGTGTGAAACCTTCTCTATTTTACTAAGCTGTGTCATCTTGTAGCCAGCTGCCCACCATTTCTTTGTACTTGCAGAGATAGGGGCTGCCTTACCCTGCTGGCAATAAACATTTAAGAAACCCTTTCGCAAAAAACAAATGAAGACCAGAAGCCTTAGCAGTGTAATTTCATAGGTGAAAACTGGGACCAGTATGCACGTTACTTTAGATTTGTTTGTAGATATTACACATGAACACATGTGACCTCTTGGTTACCTGGTAGTATGGGGTTGTTCTTGTCTCAACACAAGATAAACAAGAGAGAAGTGAAATAGTTTGCTGATTGGGTTGCTGAGAGATGTCTGCCTTGAACAAGGAGACCTAAACTCTTTAAGCTTTCTCCTCTAAACCAAAATAACAGTTTAAAACAACCACAGGATGTAGAGAGAATGAACTCACAGATATCAGTCGTGCTGCATAGGACACCCTGTGGCGAAAAACAAATAGAGTAAAAAACAAAAAACAACTCAAACAAAAAAACCACAACACAATCCCCTCAAAAAAAGAATTTTAAAAATCCAGTAAAACATGGAGTTGTAGAAAGTATTTGAGAACTGTGCTTCAGACAGAAGTGCTATTACAGCTTTGCTACCCAGCCATTTGCATGTCTTCCAGTAATTAAGCATTAATATAGTATTTACGACTGATATTGAATTAAAGAAAACTACCAAACTCTATTAGCTCTCCAACCAGTAGCTGATTCTAGACACTCGAGTCCTGGATTCTATTTCAGAAAGATACTTGTGTAAGAGTACCAAATACAGTATTTTTGGAGTGATGCACAGATGTAAATAAGAATAATTACAGGGAAAACTCCCTAGAAATGACAGAAGAATGTTCTGGGGGCAGTTTGCCAGCATTGTGGCCACAAAATAGTGAGCATGACTTTTAATTACTTAACTAATAAACAGAACCAGCATATTCATATTGCCATAATGAACACAAGATGGTCATCTCTGATTCTCCAGAAAAAGCACACAGAGAAATTATGGCTTTTAAATAAGTGTTCTTAATTTGATTGAGAAAAAAAACCCCAATAACTCCTACTAAAACTTCTGTAACATACATGCCACTTTTATTCATATTAGAAAAACATTTTTCTAGAGTTATAGACCATTTTTTGGCTCTTGTGAGTGCACACACACCCACCATGAAACTGTAAAGGACTGCTGTTGCTGCTTCTCCAACTCTGCTGTACATCAGTTCAGGAGACTCATTTGTAAAGACCATCTCTTGGTGACAGCAGTTTCAAATTGACCAAGGCCCATGACACAGAATTGATAATTTGTGAGTCTGCTTTAAAAGCCAGGTCCCACTTCACACAAGCCCTTTAGTGTCTGAATGTCAAATTTTGCTCTTTGCAAATTTTTAGCCTGGAGCTAAGTATGAGATTAACCTATGTGCAATAATTGGCCAACATCTCACAAGTGGAGTTGCAGATTTTTTGCAGAAGTTTACTATCTGCAGCTAAACATGTGTAAATTAAATTAAGGCACCCAGTAATGCATCAAGGCACAAGACTGTGAGATGCATGCCTGATGTTGCAGCTGA
>NW_010170702.1:0-19015 GCF_000695765.1 Mesitornis unicolor | reverse complement strand
CCAAAGCCACTCTTTCTGGAGGGGTGTGAGGGTGGTGTCTAGCCTAGATCACCAGGAGATTGACTTGCCACTTACAAGCTGTAGCAGGAAAAACTCTAGGGGGCTGATAGTTCATGGTTTCTCTCCTCTGCAGGAGCAACACTGACTATCATTGTACCACATTCAAAGGTGATGACTAGTTTCCTTATTATAACTGTACCAGATTTTTTTACAGGTGAAGTCGGGCTTAAGCACCTATCAACCCTCATGTGGTACCAGAACCCTTTTCTGAAGGCTTAGGCCGTGCTCACCACCTTCCCCTGTGCCCGAGACCAGCCTGAAGCTGGCATCAATGGCCACAGTTCATAGTTCAACAAGTTTGTGCCCAGTTCCTTTAAACTCCAGGTAAGTGATGTTGGTCCTGGTTATCTGTAATATTCATTTTACAGATTTGGTCTCAAAATCACTTTTGCTGGCACTTCAACTTGAGGCAAAACCTGTGGCATGTCCCCCATGACTCAAAGTCTCAGGGTTAGAGCATCATGAAGCACCTTCAGAACAAGTCCTACCCATCAACTCTCATAATCATCAACTCTCCTTTCTTCACTGTGGCCTTAAATGTTGTTTTTACTCTTCAGTTAATTGATCACGTTTGCAGATTGTTCTGCAGGTTTTTGTGTAACTGGGTTTAGAGTAACTTTTTATTAGTAATGTTCTGTCACTTGGCAAGTTCTTTAGTCTTGACCTACTTGCCCACAAACTAGCATTTTAATTTCATATAACTAAGACACTGTATTTTTCCTTTGGACATCCCTTCTACAGTCTATCTTTTCACCTGTAAGAGATTCCTGTGAGGATAGTGTGATTACTCTTCTCAATTATTATCCTGGATTAAAATACAATACACCTAATTTTCTCATTGACACTGAAGCATATATTTTTGAGCAGAAGCTGAGCCACATGAAGGTCGACAGAATGAAAGTGCAGATCACCAATGAGGACTGATGCAGGTATTAATGTGTCTGCAGCTTCTAAATGGGACAAAAATAACCTTCTATATGGACCAAGCCTGCTTAAAAACATACAGTTTATTTTTTGGATGAATAGCAGCATAATTATTGACCTTCCTGCCTTGACAGAACAAGACAATGCATTTTTCGAAGTTTAACTGTAAAAGCTCAACGGTGTGTAAAATGAGCCTTAAGTAAGATTATTAGATGCTATCAGCATCTCAAGGCAGACCTGCGACAAGATCTGATAATGCGTTGACGATCAATGCATCTGTCCTTCTTGCATCTCTGCTCTCCTGGAGAGAAAGCAACTGTCAGACCTAGTGAAGAGATCACAGTTGCTGAGCAACACTAACAACACAAATATGCTCCTGGCATTGGGCTGGCAGCAGAAAAATAAAAAATCTGTTGCAATGACAACCATTGATAGAGGAGAGAAGAAGCCACATCACACAAACTGTGTTAACACTGAAATATTAGTTACATTTTCCAGCAGAAATTCTACTGTAGATACAATAGTCACGTGACAAAGCATATTCAAAGAACAAATATCACTGGTATGGAAAACATGAAACAGTGTTGTGAGAGTAAATGAGGAGAGATTAATCCAAGTTCTGTGGAAGTTATCCACAGAAATTACTACATTACATAGAAATTCTAACATGACCCAGCAGAAAACCACAGAAAAATTCTTCTATTAAATATATTGGATGTTTTAAATAACCCACAAAAAGATTATGATTGGTATTGGATTATATAGAGCTTTTTCCTAAAGGATCAGTTGCCACTTTGAGTTAAGCACACTAGACTTAATTTAAACAAGCCACAGGAGTTTGAAACCCGCTGGACTAACAGCTAATTCACATTATTTGTCATCTTTACTTCGGGCAATTGCTTGCCATTTTGTAATTTGCGTATTACAGGCTGATGGACACGAGCCTCCTGGAGCTTTCCTCAGTGTCACTTAACAAATTCAAAGAGCAGGACTCATCGGACAAATCTCCATATGCAAACCAAACAAGTGAAAATTAAATGATCTAATGTAACAAAGGAACAAAATGAAATTATTACTTCCAGTATTCTTTGTTTGTCTATCCTTAACCACTATCTTAGAGAAGTGTAAATTAGAAGTTGAAATAATTTATTTCAAAAATTAAATTGAGCACACAGCTACCTTTTCATTTCTTTGTGTACTTTCACTTCCTGCTTTCCTCCCTTCCCCTTGAAAGAGCTATTTCAACAAGAGCAAGTAAATGTCTATAATTACAAAAGAAAATGTTAATATAACATTTACACAGTTCTACAGCTTCAGAGCTGTTTCACTGAATGAATGCACCTAAAAAAAAGACTTACACGTAGAGGGCAAAACCCCACCAAATTGCTACTTTAGTGGAAAATTTTGCAGTGAAACCTTAAATGTAGAAACAAAAAAGAAAGGGGAGGGGGAAAAGAAATAAATCAAAGTCTCATCTTCTACCTAATTCAAACCATTTAGGAGCTCTGTGGTTAAGCCAAGGATTACCAGTGATACCATCTCCTTCAGTGTGCTGTGCCTAAAGAAAGCATCCCTCTTATTAAAAAGAGAAAGAAGTTTAAAGCCAAATAATTTAGGCTTGCATAAATCTTTAATAGGAGCTACCCACCCAGGATTGGCTGCACTTTCTTTTCTCTGCCCAAGGGAAACACAATATGTCTTAGAAAAGAATAATAGTAACTCCATCTTGTGTGTTATAGGATATCTTCCAGTAATCCAGAGGATTTTGCCTTTGTCTGTCATAAACAAAAGGCCACCCATACATAATGTGTCCAGGCGTTTTCAGACTCCTCACCTTAGCAGGTGACACTCAGGAGATGGACGGGGAATACTTTGCCCACTAATCGCTGCAGGCAACTTTACTCTCATGGCTATTTAAAAATGGAAATAAAGACCCAAGAAAAAAAGCATGGATTCTCCCCTTGTAAGAAGAAAGCATTATTTGCACCCTGCAGTTGTCCTCATTTTCCAGAGATCTATTTAAAAGTTATGCTACTGGGCCAAAAACATGTGTTTTCTTGCTTGCTGTTTTGTCTTGAGGTTTTTTGGGGTTTTCTTTTTCATTAGTTTGTTTTTTCTAGTGATAATAAAAGTTCCTACTTAAAAACCTCACTTGCTACAAGTTGTATGTACAAACTAGAGAATAAGAGAACAATTTAGATGGAAATTTAAGACCTGAAGATTGACACTTAGTGGTTACGTATTTATATTTTAAATCAATATCAACAAATAATATAACCCCCTATTCTCCTACTCCAAAGAAAATACCTGAGGTGCTAAACAAACATCCGTAACACAACACAATTCAGTCATCAAAATGGTAAGAAATATTGTGGAATGGAACAATGCATCAGTGTGCAAAGCAAGAAGAAAAATAAAGGGTGGGGATGACTGCAGGAGCAGAGCAACCCCCAGCCGTGCCACCCTGCAGCACTCATGGCTGGAGCTTGTCCAGGACCCTGCTCACGGCAGCCTTTGCAAACCTGAGGTTTTCCAGTCAAAAAATCCAAATGCTCCTTTAGAAACAAGGGGGTTAAACAGTGCTAGGACAGACCCAGTCTGGCAACAGAGCTGTGATGGCAAGCACCATTTCTGTGGCGAACAGATCCAGCTAGGCAGGGATGCTATCAGACCAGCCTCTGGGCTGCAGGGACACATGTGGCCAGATTATAGCATAGAAAAGTCCTTGAGAATTTTTTAAAATCAATTTGTGTACATATGCTAAATAGTAATTGGTGTGAAATGAGGCTTCATGGGTCTTTTGTTGACTAGCATTGAATGACCTGTTAAATTTTCAGTGACGGGCACTGGCTATCGGATAGCAACTACAGAAATCGAGGCCTACCACTCTCAGCAGCTTACATGGCAAGTGCAAATGGCATAAATTGGAATAGTCTTTCAGGCTGACGACAAGATAAATCTTTAGCACAAGTAGTACTTGTAGCTCATGACAATAAATAATTTTGCTCTTTAACCTGTGGATGGATGAGTTCTGTCTCGTTTGACAAAAACATGAAGAAAAGGGATGCTCTGCTGTAATCTCCAAAGGCTAAAGTGTGAGTTAAGTTACTAAAAGCTTCTAATATTTCCAGGAGAAAACAAGTATCAGAATTCAGGTTTGTTTGGTTAATAAATACTAGCAATGCTAAGAAAAACACAGAACTAACGATCTTGGATTGGACTACATGTATTGTTTCACACATTGCTCATGAAGTAGTACTTAAACATACACACTCCCTACAGTATACATTTCTTGATGATACTGCATCTGTTGCAAACACATACATATCGAGCAAATATCTCTCAAGGTAGCAAATCATAATGTAAAAATCACAATTATTTAGCATGCCAAAATGCTCCATGCTGCTGGAAGGATGCTTGTAAAAGTCTATAGTGATAGGCAGTAAGAGTGCAGTCAAATCCATCCCACTGCCTACCACCAAGACCATTTTCCCTGTAGCCTGCCCCTACCCTCACACTGCAGTCTCCCCTGAATACGCTGCTTCTGCCCATATGCAGACTCCTGCACTTAAAGTATTTGACACGTCCCAAGCTGCAGCTGGCGGAGACAACACAGCAAGGAAATGGTATGTGTGCAAATGCAGTTACAGAGCTGACTTTGTTCCATGGCAGTCCTTGAGCTTTAATCTAATCGAATTTGTGCCAGCAGCCTTTGTGGGCAAATATGTTGCTTAGTGAGTACTATGAAACAGGCACCCAGAGCTGACCTTTACATCAGCTGTAAGATGGGTCTCCTAGGAGCCAGTTTTGTATTGTTGCATGCACAGTTTTTATGCTAAAACACTCTTGAAGATTTCAGGAGCATAAATAGGGCCGTGATGGCTACAGACCACTGAGGAGACACATTTTTATGTGGGACTCACAGCTATCAGCATCTTCTGGCTGACTGTGACCCATTGCATTAGGTTTATAGTACCTTATACTTCTATTAGCCACCAGGACTGTATCTATTCACACTAAAATATTGCACTGCTCAGTCTTGGGTTGAGAAATATTTACTTTTGAAAAAGGAAGTGTAAGTGTAATGTAATTTGTCATTCATAATATTTGGAATATCAAGTTTTGCATGGTTGGGGCTAATTTGATTAAAGAATTGAAGTATCATGGTACCAAGTGTGGCCTGTAATTAACTGGTTAACTCTCAGGTTCTCAGTCCTCAAGCAGAGCCTGAAACTTGAGGCAGGCCTGCAGGCTGCTCAGACAGCCCCTGAGCTCTAGCCTATGTGATGGACTGCTTCTTTAAAGTATTGGTTTTAATATTGAGCATTAAGTGATGCATTGGACTGTACTGGTTGCTACTTGCAGAGAACCAAGTACATTGCTCTATCAAAGGCACGGAGTTAGTTCTACTAGACCAGCAGAAACATCTGTAGGACTTACCTGCCACCCTTCTAACTCTCCTCTTTTTCCTTCCCCAAGCAACATACTGCAGCATTGCTTTGAGTCAGAGGAACCCACTCATTGTGCACCAAGTGGAAGCATGCATCCCATCATTGGCTTCAGAAGGGTCAAGAATGTGAACAGTTGCCAAAGTATCTCCCTTTGGTGATTACATGACCCAGGACATCTCTCAGTTAGCTGAGCACTGTATCAGAGAGCAGGATTTTATCAGAACCCAGAAAGCAAACCTTTGGCAAAAAATGAAACAGTACCACTTCAGCAGAAGGAAAAAGAAAAACCAAACAAAGAAGTTTTCTGTGCTAGTACGTTACTAACCCAAGCCTACCAGAAATCTTTCACTTGCCCAACCCTCTGATCTGCTCTTCTGCGTTGCCAAGTGCATGCCTTGATAATCCAACCCAATGTAACCAAAGGCTGACGCTGCCTTGCGAAGCAGACCTGCTGCCCTATTTGTTATGTACTGTTTGGCAACTAACTCTTCACCTAAGACACACACTATTGCTTTTGTTCCTGGATCGATTGACTGAACCTTTTATAAACAGGAGTAGGGAACTCAAGATTGTCTTGCAAAGGTTCATGGCATGAACCCTTGGATATATCCAGGGATATGCCACTCCACATGGACTTTCTTGCAAACAAAAACACTCACAAAAATGCTTGCAGAAAATGTTACTGAGGCGAGTTCATCATTTGCTATTTTTCTGCACTATTTGTCTTGTTCTTGTATCAACTCCCATTTGCCACAAGAAGCCTAGGAGGCACTGCAAGCCCAATGCACGCGGTGCCGGTTATGTGACAGGCACCTGGCAGGCATTAGCAGAATAAGAGGATATCAGAACACACGATTTTTTTTTTCATTGTTTTAAAACCATTGTTGTACAATATCAAAAAGGTAGCTATAATTTCATCAGATATAAAATATGACAGTAGGGAAGTCAAACTGAAAAAGGTTGTTTATAATGCTTAATGTTCTCCATCTTCCTTCATCTTGTACCTTCCCCATTAATTCCTAAGTCTCACTGATGGTTTCTCCTGGGATTTGGGGATTGGTTCAGATAAGTTCAGCCTGGGCATGCCCCGAAGTATGGGCGGTGAACTCCACAAAGCAGCTGGGGTTTTCCTTATCTTGATCTAGTTCACCTAGCAATCACAGTGTAAAGCAAAATGAGAATGATGGAGCCCTACTGAGGCTGAATTGCTACCGTCTTGCAAATACCCTCAACTGTCTCCTGCTACTGTGTTCAGCTGAGGTTCAGCTCTCTTGAAGCCACACCATAAGGGCAGCTGCCTCCTTGGGAAGATATTTTAGTAGGGTCTGTTTTCCTCCTCCTGGCTTTGGAAGAAGCCACAGTATAGGATTTCAGTACATGACTGCATCCTTTTTCTTTATGAAGCATTTTCATGGAACTAAGATTTTTGTTTTGTTTCATCCCAGGGTCTTCATGCACCTCTAATTCTTCAGCAAGTTTATCATCACTAGCACATCACATAACACTGACCTCCAGGTAATGAACATAAAGTGATAAGAAAAGCAAGGTTTGATGCGATTTATCTTTTCACACTAGTAGAGCTTTTTAAATGGCAAGAAAAACCAGACTGCACACTTAAATATATGTATTGTTTTCAGTCTGTTTATGTTAGTGCCTGACTTTTGAACAGATTTAAATCCACACTACACATTGTCAAAGTCCTTTTGAAATTGTCATCCACTTTCAGACTTCTGTCTACCACAATGGATATGCAGGAACAGAACTGAGGTTTGACAGCAGAAGGCGTTTCAGAAGATGAGCTATTTAAGGATAGGAGGAAAGTAGGAAAATTCTACAACTAGCAAAAGACTTTTCTCCAGTGCAAGAACCAATTATTTTATGCAGCTTAACTGCATCCTAGACATCATTTAGGATTTACCATACCACTGCAACTAACATTTATTCTTTTGATGTTTTTAAAGACCTTAGAATTTTTCATTTTGCTAGCATTGAACAACATTCCAACACAGAAGTTTGTCACTTTATTAAATTCACATCCCCAGCAGGAGCCCTGCATCGGTCAACGTCTTATTTATGCAATACAAGAAACTGTTTAGCACAAGAAGAAACTAATTTCTTCTATTCATTAAAGTAATCGCTCCAGAACTCATGGTATTTTCAACCAGTAAAATCCCTTAAAAATACAAATTAAGCCATTCATTTTGAAACCACATAGATGTAACACAGCTATTAGATATTGTAAAACACTTTGGATCATCACTTAATTGTGAAAAAGGTTCTGTTCAGCATGAGTCATTTTATGTAACTAAGTCCCATTTTGCATGAGGCACTTGGCATTTCTCAAAATTTCAGCATTCAAGCCTGCCCATGCACATTTTTTCAGTTCTATGTTAGTCAGTAGTATTAGAAGTTCCTTTACTCCACCCAAGAGTAGGTCCCAGCTCAGCAGAATATTCTCACTGCTGTAAAACCTAGGTTTTAAATTTCTTTGCCAACAGTTTCTTTTAGTGCTAACATTACTATTTCCAGCAGTCCACTGGCTTTAATCTAGCTAGGCACAATTACTCTGTAAAAACTGTTAAAAGCTTTTCTTAATTACATATTGCTACACCACCCAACACACACATGCCTATAAAGGAATTTTCTGAGCAACTATTACCTTCACCCTCTTTGTAACACCACCTGAAGATACCCATCACTAATGAGCTGTGAACACATCACTCTGTATTGCTTTTTTTTCCCCTTCTCATTTCTTCCCTTGAGTTTGCTGTGCCCATAGCGCTGCTGCACACCTGATTTGAAGGTGACCTGCCAGTTTTGCAGTAGTTTGGGTTTTCCAGCAGGCTTGCTATGCCCAGGAGCAATTATTTCCCTGATGACTCAGCTGTAATATGATCTCTCTAGTCTGGAAGAATCTGGGTTTTTTTGGTAGAGGTTAGTTCTGAACCTTTCAACAGAAAGAACAGAGTACTGCTGAGATTAGGATCCTGTGGCAGTTTTAGTCAGGCCATCAATCTTCCCTTAGAAACCTTAGGGGATGAAAAGGTTTTCATGTTAGCTGAATCCAAAAAGACTTTTTTTTTACTGTTTTATTTTTTTTAATATCAAATACAGACTCCTTCACATTTCTCTATGAATTTCATCTTTTTACCCTTTCACTTAACCATAAATGTCCTTCATAATAACAACAAAGATTTGTACTACTTTGAATGCCTTGCACCTTGCCAGGAACAAACACACAGACAGGGGACACTCAACAACAGGGAGGTCATCAGCAGACCTGGTGTTTCAGGGAAGATATTTTGTTGTTTTCCTACACTATCTGTGTAGTCTTTTCTGTATCCTCTCATAATTGGTCTCAAGTACCTGCAGATGCTGATTTTGTTCAACATACACATTACAAAACACCACAGTATTATGCACAGGCTGCCATGAAACAGTTTGGCTTGTTTCAAAACTTTTTAAAAGCACAGTCCTCCGCAAAAACCTTTAGCTGCTGTTCTGAATGCAGTGTAAAGCCAGGAGGAGTGGTGTGTAAAGCACAAGCAGTGTTTGTTTGTCTTGGATGAAAGAGCTAATGCTGTAGTATTTCCCCTTGTAAAGTATTTTTCAGCACACTTTTTATTATCTATGAATCTTCTATAAGTCATTGCCATGATTCATTATATGCCTATTAGTTATTTATAACAATATTTTCACAGATTAACATGAACAGTTTTGGGCTATGAAATATTCAAAACATTTAATGAGTTGTATGGCACAAGGAATAAGAGTAGGATTGTTTGTTCCATAATTGAAATTTAAATGGGGAAATTACACATCTGAGAGCAAGTAAGGCTCAAAATTTTATGTTTTGGGAATAATTTCTACAGATACTTTTGTATCCCAGACAGATCCAAGCAAGCCATATGCTCAGAAATAATCACTTGCATTTAGAAGCTGGATAATTTTTGGACATTCGCAACACTTTGTTGTTCTGCATGTCTCCAGGATTTTCTAATATCTTCTAAAAAATATATTCTGCTGCACCATAAGCACTCAGGATGACATTCAACATGGGCTGCTACAGGAGCTACCACACACAGCTAGAAGCAGCATTACAAATCAAGCACCCTAAACTACAGAGGGGACCTAGAATAGCAAGAAGCCCACACTGGAGTAGGTAGCACCAATTCCACAGCTCTCCTAAGGCGGAATTAGAATAAGAGCTGGGTACAAGCACTTTGTCAGAAGAAGCCCACCCTGCACCAGAGGCAATGTTTGGGTCAGGCTACGGGGAAGCAGAACTGGAAGGGGCAGCATTTACTAAAGCAAAAGCCAAGGTGAAACACTATGACTGTGCTGAAGCTGCTCTCCCTCTGCAAGGATAGTCACACCAAATGCAAGGAGACCAGGACAAAGCTGCAGCTCTCCTGCCTAGGTCAGGCACATCTCTGCACACCATCCAAGTCCTGACATATCCACTTAAGGTTCAGTTAATTGGTTTTTACATTGCTTTCCCCCTTTGCATGGGATTTTTTGTGACAACCTTCAAGTCTTAATTTCCCTTGCAGAGGTACTTGCCAGGGGAGCACCATCTCTAGCCAAAGCAGCAGAAATGACTACTGAAAACCATCCACTGCCACTCCTTCCTCCTAAATACAACAAGCAGCAAGTACCACGTGATTGCTCAAACCAGCCCCCACTTCACCTGCTCCTTAAAAGGTTTCAGGTGCTAATAAGCCTTATGTTCTTAATGAATTGCAATCCCTACCAGCTTTTGCTATTTTGAGCTAGGCTGGTGGTATTCAGTCTAAACCAAAAGGAAAACACAACCATGCTGTGGCAGCAGTTGGGAGAATCCCAAATGTGGTCCCTATTTCCCTTTGTTTATGGCAGGAGAGAGCCGGTCCAACCTTTTTTTTGTCAGATTTTTTTTTCTGCTTTCATAGAGTTTATACACCTTTGTGTCAATCCAATGCTGTTGTTCTTGAGGTGGTCAGCCCAGAGGCACGTCACCACAATGTTGCAGACTAATGAGGGAAAAAGCCACTTTCTAGAGTGTGCTTCCTCTGCTACCCATCTTCATTTTCAGTTTGCCATAAGAACCCAGTTGGAAAAAAATCTAGCCTCAAATCCAGGAAAAGGGGAAATCATGTTTCTAAATCAACCTCTGTGGTGCAATTTGGTCAGGTCAGCTACACAGCCAACAGTGTTTACTCAAATGGTACTTTTCATATTTTATCTTCAGCATTACCTCTGAAGAGGTAGACATAGGGTCCAACTGTAATGTCACTACAGCCTGGCGCTGACTGACAGAGCGCAGTGCAGCCAGACAAGCAGCAGGTGAGTTTCATATTGCCAAGTGCAGTAGGAACACTGGGACCTCAAAGGCATCAGATTAAACTCTGGTCATACCAGGTGTACACTGATGTACCCACACTGACGTCAGGCGAAATTACCCCACGCTTTACACTGTAATGGAGGAGATGGGAATCAACACCACTGATGTCACCCTTTTACAGAGTCATATTTATTAAGGTTGACAGTAAATATGGAATTCTGCCCTAATGACTTCAGGAACTGGTTTTCCTGGGGCTACAGCTCTAGCTGTAGGAAAACCATAATTCTCCCTTTTGCCTCTTTTTATGTAAATGGTCAAACTTTACTATGGTTACCCTTAAACATTTGGTGTGAAGGATTTCCGTGGAGCTCACTGTAGTACTCATGGCAGTCACGGGAACCGCATCCCCCTCCAGAACTCCTCAGCAGCTTTTGTCAGAAGTGGCTAGGGATCGTCCATCTGTCATTAAAGTGTTAATTCGATTCATTAACATAGAAAATATTCACAATTTCCCACTCTGGAGGAGATGGGCTGTGCCATCCTTTTAATAGAACTCTGCTGGAAATCAAACACAATTTTTATTCAGGGGAATGATTACTGTGTCTTGTTTAATTCTTGCCTAACAAATGTCAGCACTAATGTATTACAGATTATTCAGTCAATTTGATGGTTCCAGGTGAAAGAAAGGAACACAAATCTCTTCTTTTAGTGTAAAAAGGGTCAGCTGGATGACTTCCACTGCAGGAGCCGAGATGAGGCTTGACATGAATCAATCAAGCAGGCTCAATTTTACAGTTATAGTGCCTAATGCCTAAACATGAGCGTATGGGTGGAAATTAGCACCCGATTATGAGCATACATGATCTTCCCTTGGAAGACAATAATATTGGCATTAAGCTTCTCAAGAGGGAAGATGCTGCTGGTTTTTAATATGTCTTAAATTATGTCAGGAAAAACACTGGAACATCACACAAAAGCCACAGTCAGTGTATATTGCTATCTCATAGAGCTGGAGATCTTTACAACAATATTGACACAGGAGCAGGCAAGCAAATGTCAGCCAATATAACATATGAAATACTTAACGTAACCAATTTTCAGCTGTCAATCAGCAGGGAATAATGACTGATGCAAGGAATCAATACACCACAATTGAATTCCAGCTCACAAACTTGTTTCGTTCTGCGCTATAAAAGACTGTCAAATGTCACACCCCAAGAGATGCAACAGGATTCCAAAGATTTATTTATTTCAAGCTCTGAAGTCTATTAGCAATAGTGCTCCTTGTGCTATTGGAAAAAAAGAGCTTTGATGACATTAAATTTTCAGAAATGACAACTCTTTGCATTGGGAGCCAATTGATTATATCTGTTTATATAATATTTCAGCAATCCTCCATCATTTTACTAATGAGGAATTACACATAATTATATTTAAACAAATTATTGTGACTTTAAAGCTGCAAATATTTTGATTGTATTATACAGTGTATTAGCTGAATGCCTTTAAACAAGTTGTTTTGTACTTTTGATAAAAAATATATAAAAAGAAAGCTCACACTATACTTGGCTCCATTTCATTCACATAGCTTTAATGTTTAAATTTGAAGATACTTCTTGGCTGAATGAATAAGATTTACTACAGAAGTATAGAGACCCGTGTATTACCCTGTATATTATCCCACACTGGTTTTTTTCCTTTTGTTTAATAAAGGCAATGGAAAAAAGTAATGTTCATACTCCACAGTACTGTATTCTGATGAAAGGCAGCGGAGATATAAAAAAGAATGAATGAGAAGACGCAAAGGTGAGGCCTGAATGAGTCGTAATATCCAAAGAGTATACATCGTCTATAAAGAACATGTGGAATATACTCATCATTTAAAGAGAACAATACAATCCATATGAGGCTGATTGTAAAGTATTAAAAAAATAAAAATATACTAGTTTCCATAACATAATCTGGTTTTGGCAATAGATGACCCATCCACTGCTCCATTCCTGACTCTACCTATTGTACCCTTCCATTTTTTCTTTCCTGCAATCCTGTCTTATAAAAGGAAAACACAATGGTGGTGGCCCCTTCCTCTCTGGTTAGCCCCACTGAAGCTGGTGAGGCTCTGTGCAGCCTCATTTGGATGGTGGAATCTGGCCTACAGTCATTATAAGACTATTAAAATTAACATATCTTCTTTACCTGAGGCTGAGAGTTAATTAAAATCTGACAGTACAATGTATACAGAAGATAAACACTACTGTATTTTCTTTCCAATACATGGATATATAGTAATTCATTTAAGACAGAGAAGCTCATGCTGTTGAATGTGCTTATTAAAAACAGCACGGAAGGTCAGGGGCAGTGCTTGCTGTATCCTTCATTTGCTCTTCACCAAAAATGATATAACTGAACTGCAAAAGTTGAGATTGAAAAGCCACTAGCGTGTTGTCTAATTTCAACCACAGAAGCTGCTGTGCACTCCGTGACTTTATGAGGGAATAAGATTACAGGTCACAAGAGCTTCTTTATTTCCCACCTGTAGCTTCTAACAACATTTTATTAAGGATTTTCCCATCTTCTCTCTCTGACCTACAGGGGACAAAATTCTAACAGCTGTTACAGACCTGTACTGAAGTGGCATTAACACAGATTAGCAGTTCTGGAAAGTAGTATCGTTTTATCAGGACTATATTTGTGACTGCAAACTAATATTTTTGCAGCACTTGTAAGATAAACACAGCATATCATTATGTAAACAGAAAAAAAGGAATTTAATGCAGTTAAACTGTTAATGCATCATGCTTGTTTTGTCTAAAATCACACTAAGATGCTGTTTGAAGGTTTAGCAGTCATTTACAAAACAAACACTTGAGTAGCCCATGCACGCAAATATATATATAAATATATATATGAGTCTGTATTGAATATGGAGTTCATTGATTTCTTACTAATCAAGTAGAGTCCATGTACACTAATACACCCAAGTAGGGGTAGAACTTCTGCTAAACATTAAGTCACATTAATACAAGCCTAGTGCTCAGCCTGTCCTTTACCACTTCAGTGCAGTGTTGTTTCCATAAAGACTGCAAGATAAGGACTTTGCTACGTTATTGCAGAAACAATCATCTTTGTTATCAAGGTTGCTTGTTATGCAAGATTATATATTTACGCAGAGAAAAAGAGAAAGAAAGTGGAAGAATGAGGGAGAAGAAGGAGAAGAAGAAGAAGGAGAAGGAGAAGGAGAAGGAGAAGGAGAAGGAGAAGGAGAAGGAGAAGGAAGAAGGAGGATAAAAGGAGAAGCAGGGTGGAAGGACAAAAAAGAGTAGCTGTACTATGATGCTATAAATTTCTAAAATTATTCTCCACAAATCATCCAAAAGGAGCCCATTATAATACCTCCCTTTCTTCCAGGAAGCACCAAGTAGATCAAGTATATCTACAGTGAAGCTTTTCAGGAAATTCTCTATGTGCATTCACAGTGGAAAACCCAAACAGCTTTCTAAAAGTTTACATTGGTCCTCCTGAAGGCTGGGGTAGATTCTTTTTTGACATCATCCTTGTAAGTGCAGCTGCTAGGCTGATCAAGTTGTAGTACTATTGGAATAGACAGTTAGGAAACTCAGACCAGAGTTATATCAGGAGCAAGACTAAGAAACTATGAATGCCTTGCAACATTCGATTGACCTGTTTTACCCTCCCCAGAGACACATTTTAGCTGACAGGAAAATAAGAAGTTGATAGTTTTCACATTATTGAGACTGATAAAGGACTGGGAGGGAAAGTAGATGTGTGCAAACAGGGATGCAAGGCTGCTGCACAGTATGGTGAGAGATTTTAGGATGCCACAATAATCACAACTGAGTTCATATTTTCAGGTCTTATTTGGGTACCTGTGTAGGACAGAGATGTTTTAAAAAAATTGACACCCACTGTAGTGAGACATTTTGAGAATCCACCCATAAAAAATAGTATCTGACAGGAGCTGGTTAGTACTTTTGAAAATCTGGCTGTGTGTGTAATTGTGCTGTCTTTCAGTAGTCTGAGGGATATGGACAGATGTGACCAATAACAAAACCACAATACAATAAACCAATTACACATTACTTTAAAATGTGTGATAAAAAGTGATGTGTCCTTAGACTCCAGTTCACTTATTGCTCTCTGAACTGCTCCAGAGCACAGATGCCAAACTTTCTCAGCAATAGCATCTGGATGCTGGCAGGGGCTGCAGCCAGTTGTTCTCACTCCTTTGGATGAGCTTCCCCACATCTGTCAGTTGTCAAACTACTACTGATAGACTGACTGGGCTGGATGTGCCTTTACTCACAGTTGCTCAGCCCACCACATGTATTTTTGATCTCTAATCCCCTTGAAAAGAACATTCAAGACCAAATTCTCAATTAAAGGACATAGGCAGAAGCAGAGCATGCTGTATTTTGTTGTCCTAATACACATCTTGGCTTTCCTTCTGAATTCACGTCATTATTTTGAACCTTTTATCTGTTTAAAAAAAGGTCCCCAATCTCTGCTCTGGAGTGGAAATAGGATTCCTTTGACATGACTGCTGGGAACCTTTCCTGCATTTTCCTTTAGAGCTTCATGGGAGCATTGTAGAAATTCCTACAGCGCTTTCCATCTGTCGATGGCAGGGGTCTGTTGGCATCGGCAGAAACCGGCAGAAATGTCCTTCCCTTAGCAGGAAGTGGGAAGAGGGCAAGAGAGCACTCATCATCGGGGAGGAGGAGGAGGGATGGAGGGAGCAAGTACCTCAGCCTGCTTTAAGTAGAACTGACAAATGGTGAACCAGCATGGTCTGTCTGCAAATACTGTCTTATGAAACCCAGACTCAGCCTATGACTGCTGTAGGAAGGTCAAGCTTCCGAAATCTGAGTCATGTATTGGAGCCTGGCTGCAGACTCTGACCCACCTGACAAATGCTAGCGTGCATCTCCCAGGCTGCCTGAGGGCTGTTTTCAGCACTTGCTTTCTGGAGATTTGCCTTTGTTTTTGTTGCTGCTGCTATTGCAATAGTTGGGTGGGATGCAAAGTATTCCCTTGGCTGCTAAAGCTGGTCCTGTTGCTGTAGCTGTGATTTATGGGTACTACAGAAATACACAATAACTTATTTTTGTCTGGAAAATTCAGATCTAATGTACCTTCTGATATTTTTTACAACATGAAGTTGTACCCAATCTACCAGAAATCCTTGCCACCAGACCCCTTCTTGCTCTGCAGTCATTAAACCACTTCAAGTATGTTGAAGTAGAAAAGTCTCTTGCAAAACATAGGCAAACTGCTCATGCTGCTATATAGTGACCTTCTGTAATATCCGATTTTGCATTAAGAAGCTGTTTTGACTATGGAAAGTAATGTAATATAAGCCATGGTGTCTGTCCATAATTTTAGGCTTTAAAACTTCATTGATTTTGTGGGCTAAGTCAAACTCTTATTGCTGTCTATTTTATAAGTCATTAAGTATTGTGGGCTTTATGTGCAGAGTGGAGAGGACAGAAGGAGTGCAAGAAAACAGAACAAGACTTCAGCTTCTTAACCACATTAAGTTAGAAGGAACTTGGTTTATATATTGCTAATATATATATATATATATTTCTAAATTAAGACTGCTGTACAATGTTCTCTTGCTAAAAAATCCGCAACACAGTAAGAGCAGCAAGGTATGTGAGGTCAGCATAGATACTTATTTTTGTAAACTAGTAATTATTTCTGTGAATTTGAGTCAAAGTTTGAAGATTACCTTGGACCTATTTTCATGTCTTTTACACAAAGTAACCTCCCAATGAAGTCACTCTACTAACAGCATGGGATTAAGCCAATATACTATACTGTAACTAGTTAGAAATTCTACATACTTTTTCAGTATAGATATATTTTTTAAAGTACACACTTGAAAAAAACAAGGATTCACAGGCTGGTGTGTGCAAATGAAGAACATTTTTTTTTTCTGAAAACTGTTGAATAGCTTGCTTCTGTGGTTTTCACTTTTTTATTTTTGACTGGTCTCAGAGGTTTCTATAGCATTATCCTTTATTTGAAAGAAAAGTGTAACTGAAGTTAAAAATAAAAACTCCCTGCAAGAAGATGTATTTCTGTAGCTTTGAGTAATAAAAGACACACAGTAGTAGTTTCAGAGAAACTGCCAAAGAATTACACCAACGACAAATACAGATCACCCAGTGACAAAACATAATCACATTAAAAAAATCAATTAGTGCAGCCAATCCTTTTACTAGAGCTTCCGACATTATAGTCATAAACAATTTGTAAGCCCAGTTATTCATATTAATCATTCAGAAGATATCCCAATGGTCTTCCTGTTGTATATTTTGCTTTAGCACTTTTGGTACAGGTTTTTACATCCTTAAAGGATCACCAGACTGTTAAAAGGCCCAGCTATTTTATAATGTGTAATACCCAGTGAAACCATCTTAATCTACAACACCGTGTGGAAACCATTTCATACTTCTGGATGACTGTAGCTCCTAATATAGGTGGATAGCAATTATTCATCTCTTCTACAGAAATTGAATTAACCAGGGGGAAATTCTCTGAGCTACAGTCCGTTTTGTGGATTTTTTTTTGCACGATGTGAAAATACACATGGTACTTCTCAACATGTTTATCCTTTAATTATAAAAATGCAAACCAATTAATTAAACTTCTACAGAGCAAGAGTTATCAAAATAATTATACAACATATTATACTGTGTGCAGACCCAACACATTATACACAGGTATGTTTGCACCCATGGCAAAGAGATAACATAACGACATCATTCTCCTACCTTGGTTTAACAACTTACAGTCTGATGTTGCAAGCTAATTCCTGGCTTCGTTCATGATCTTAGGCTACCTGTGGAAATATTAGCATTTGCCAGTTGGCTTACAAGATGCATAGGCAGCTTTAAAAATCACTGTTTATGCTCTCTCCACTTCACTTGTCTTAGTGTGTATACTGATAACCCTCTCTTGTAATAGTGGTGGGTACAATATCCAGATTTATCCCATGGGATTCAATCACTAAAGCTAAGTAAAGAACCATGATTGGCCATCTACTCAGTGCTGGGAGACAGGATCTCTGAACTAAAGGAACTAAAAGCAGAAAATTTTCTTTGCCAGACCTGCCTATTCCTAAATGTCCCTCCCAGCCCTCTTTCAGCCAGCCCAAGCCAGTGGAGACCATTTGTCTTTTATTGTCCTGTTTAGTGACTGGGAAAACAAAGCCAAGACAAAGGCAGTAGTAGCTTATTGCTGGCTTATTCCATATTTTTGTGGGAATAATTCATATGGTGGCTGAACGGAAGGTTTCACCAAACGGTAAAGCTCCACGTACATAAAACCTGACACGTGGGCATAAACCACTTAAGTTCCCCAAGTCACCTTCCAGTGATAAAGAGCAAGTAAATAAAGCACTGGCTGTTCTCTCCAGCAGCAAAATTTTTTACAACAGCATGTGTCCTCTATTGTGAAGCCAAAAACACATATGCATATTCCATTTTATGGACGCAATAAACAGCAAAGCAGATTCCTTTAAAGAGTACCAAGAGCTACAGATCACTTTCCATTTTATCAGTGTCAAACACCAAACTTACCTAGCAGACAATCTCTACCTCTGTGGACATTCAGGACTTAACTGACACAATGAAATAAGTATGTTTGAACACTGCTTGGTTTCAGACATTGCACTACATCCAGGACATGGCAGGGAGCCTTTCTGGAGTAGAATAGATGTCTTTTTGCTGAAGCCTGTGAAAGAAAACCTAAGAAAAAACAATAAATACTATTGAATCCTGAGCTTGTTTCACTAGGAATAATTACTACTGTCCTGATCTTCCTTAAGTCTTGTCTTATTATTGATAAAAACAACCCACATGAGAATGATGAAGCTCCATTTCTGTTTTGTTTTGTCAGTAGGCAGGAAAAAAGTCCTTCAATCACAGAATCACAGAATGTTAGGAGTTGGAAGGGACCTCGAAAGATCATCCAGTCCAACCCCCCTGCCAGAGCAGGATCACCTAGACTAGGTCACGTAGGAACACATCCAGGTGGGTTTTTAATGTCTCCAGAGAGGGAGAATTCAAAACCTCTGAAGACAGAGGCTGTTTTCAAGTTCTGATTAAACCAGCACCCTGAAAAATTTGTTCTGATGATCCTGTTGTTGAGATTACACATCTAGTGAAAAAGCAAAGACTTGTTGCTGCTCTCTGGCTATTATCACAGAATCACAGAATCACTCGGTTGG
>NW_010170701.1:0-4037 GCF_000695765.1 Mesitornis unicolor | reverse complement strand
CATGGTCATCCTGCTGGCCACCAGGACCACCCCTGGTTCCTGCCTGACCCTGCTCCTCTCCCCAACTGCAGGGCCCCCCTGTTCTGCCTGGGCTGACCCAGAGCAACTTCCAGTGGTGAATCCCCCACTGCCAAGCAAGAAAAGAAGGAGCTCCAGTACCTGCAAGTGCATCCCGAGCTCTGTGTATCCCTCTGGGGTTGGTCCTGCTCCCATTCAGGCTCTGGGACTGAGAAGTCCATTGCAGAGTGCAGGTAACGCTGGGATTTATCAGAAGCAGGAAAACCCAAAGCGTTAGCCTAATTAACACAAGAATGGGTCATTTACTACAGCTGCAGCAAAGCAATCGGGCAGCAAACACAACCTACCTGCTGCCACCCATCTCCTCCTCAATCAGTTCACCTCACCAATATGGACCGCTTTCTCACTGGTGGGGCCTTAACAGGTATTTAGAGGTGTGATTAGAGACCAGCCTTTCCCCCACCTGTGTGACATTGGGTTTTTTTAAAAAACAAAGCCAGGGCCCTCAGCACAGACAGCACCTTTAGCTCCTTGGATTCTGTGCCATCCTCACAGATCCCACTGTGCTCAACAACCAGAAGGTGCTTGGCCATACAAAGAAAATGTACTTGCGTTTCCAAAACAAGTCATTCTGGGAAAGCCTGCACTTGAAACGTGGCCTTGAGGACTGGGATATGGCAATGGAGCTCAAGCTCAGCACCGCTACTGAGGAGTTTCTGCAAGGTAAGGGCCTCAGGGGGACTGACTGGGCTGACTTTTAAAAAGATGATTCCTGTCTGTCTCCAAAAGTCAGGTAAAAATTGCAAAATCTGATCAATATGAGTAGTCTAGAAGTTAACAAAGAGCCCGCTATGTTTACATTTAAAGGCAATCAAATTAGCAGTGTCTGCAGTTGCACACAAAGTATGCAGAAGATGGTGCAGATGTTGTAACCTCACCACAGCATCTCCGGGCTCCTCTGTCCCCCAGCTCCTGATGGGACCCCACAGTCGTGGGGAGCTGCCCCCACACACAGGCACTTGCTGCAGGGGCGCTGTAGACCCTGTACAGACCCAGGGGCAGTTTGGGACCTGGCGCTGCCCACGGGGGCTGGCAACATTTCAGGGAACTGCTTTGGGAAAGAAAGGGGCTTCCCCATCCAGACACCCACGTACAGCCCGGGGGCCTTTACATGGGGACCTGCATAGGTGAGACCTCACCCAGGACAGGGTCTGGATGTGGTCCCGGGTGCGGTGATGTCTCTGCTCCTCCCCAGAACCTGGCATCCAGCCCCGGCTTTGGCTGTGGGTGAGCCCCAGCCTGGTCTGCCCCATCTCTGGGAGCCCTGGTGTGGACGCGGCCGGACCCGACAGCCCGGGGCCCTCGGATGCTGCTGTCACGGAGACCTCCCCTGCGAACACTTCCTGGGACAGCTCCGACACCGACTGTGCCGAGGAGGCCACGCTGCCGTCCCCCAGCGAGGACGGAGAGGTACAGCGAAGGGAACCGCCTGGGCCATCCCGGGCATCGTGCGCAGCTGACGACCCCGCAAGAACAAACGAGCTGGCTCGGCAGCTCCGAGCAGTCGCCTCCCGTTTCAGTGGGGTCAGTCCATGCACAGAGCCCTCTGATGGACAGGCAGAGAGCACAAAGTGTGGGGACAACACAGGCTGAAAGTTAAAGTATATAAGCTTCCTATACATGCTGTACCCGACCTCCCCTTCCCCAGAACACAGCAGCTTTCCCTATCCCTCATTCCACCCAGTGCTAACGTATCCGCATCCTTTTTCCCCCTCCTCTCTCCAGCTCACTGAGGATGAAGAGGCTGCGCATGTGGACACCCCCATCCCTCAGGAGATGCCGAAAGCTCCTGAGCTCGAGGCGATGCTGATGCCTCGGAAACCCATGGTCCTCAGACCTCAAAGCGTGAAGCTCAAGCACCCCAGGAGCGCCAAAACCGAGGGAGAGTGGCCCCGTCCCCCCCTGAATTACCACATCCTCATCGCCCTGGCCCTGCGCAGCAGCAGCAGCGGCAGCCTGACCGTACAGCAGATCTACCAGTTCACACGGTACCGCTCCGCTCCTGGCGCCGTGCGGGGAGAGGGGCACCGGGGGGCGCAGGGGTCTCTGATCTGCCATGGCGAAGCAGGGATGGGGCAGCCAGGACTCGCATTTGGGTCCTGGCTCTGCCTTCAGCTCAAGATGCCGCTGAGAAAACGGCTTCCCCTCTTTGTATGGACCCAAACCCAGGAGCCTCAAAAGCCAATTTAGCTTAAAAATACACAGTGCTTATCCATCCTTATGCCACAGGGGTCAGGGAGGGCCCTCTCCCCTGTCCCTCATTCGTGTATGACATCTCCCATCATTTTCACAGCCTCCAAGGGCTCCAGCTCCAGACAAACCTTTTCTTTCCACAGACACCACTTCCCGTTCTTTCAAACGGCCCCGGAGGGCTGGAAGAGCACGATGAGACACCACCTGTGCTTCAGCAGCTGCTTTGAGAAAACCCCTTCCTTCGTCTGCAGAGTGGGGAAGCGCAGGTCCTGCCTGTGGAAGCTGACGCCAAAAGGACACAGGAAGCTCCAGGAGGAGGCACAGGCCCTACCTGAATTGGTTCTCGACTTGGTGCGCCAAAGCATGAGCGAGCCGGGTAGGTTCTGGAGGGCAAAATGCAGAGTGAGCCAGGCTTTAGGAGACTTCTGCAGCAAGAGGGACACAGGCAGGTGCCCGGGCAGGGACACGGGCACTGCAGGACACCAGGTCTGGGGGAGTGGCGCTTGGAGAGCCCCATAGGGACAGCCCATGAGCAAGGCTTGGTCCAGAGCAGCCAAAAAACCCTTCTTTAACAAAACCAACACAGTGAGAGCAACCAACCAGGCTGGACCGAAACACAGAGCCTCCCTCTCAGGATCACACAACTCCTCTCACTCATACACAATACAACCCCCATCAGTCTAACACGGATAAGGACTGAGGCTGCAGCATCAGTCGGCCGTTGCGGTCCCAGTGTCTATCACAGCTTCCTTCCTCTCTGTCTTTTGCAGATCTCATGAGGTCCCTGCTTGGTCTGTGACTCCTGGCTCCCTATCTCTGAAGCACGGACCGTGTGTTTGCAAACCAAGGTTATGTTCTCAGGTGCTGCCGCAGGTAGCTTCCCAAGAGGGTGTGTGGAAATTATGAGCATTGCGACGTAAGGACTCAAATTTAGAAGGGGGGAGAGGAAAGATGACAAATTTGATTCCCTTCAGCAAGTTTTTGCTCCAGCTGCACACATCCCAGGTTGCAGAGGCACTCTGAAATGTAGCCCCTGCTGTGACTTTAGCATGGAGCCCTCCACGAAGTTGTTACCCCTTGCAATGTCCTCAAGGTGCAGGAGAAGGTTGATCTGTTCCCTGACCAAGGGTCTCAGGTCAGCGGCTGACCGAGAGGAGCCCCTGCCACGCAGATGTTACTCCAGCTGTGCAACCAGCAGCCAGGTGTCTCCAAAACTGCGGGGCCGGCTTCTGGCAGCGTCTGCCGCGCTCACTTGGCAGAAACTGGCACTGCAGAGCACAGGGAGGGAGGGGGTGATCTTGGAGACAAGGCTCTAACAAAGGTGAAAAAAGAACACCAAAACCAATCAGAGTTTAGTGCTGAGTTGTCTGACGGCGTCAGACGTGTTAACAGATCCTCACATCTAAACACACGCACTCGGGGCCGAGCAAACCAGCACAGGGTGGGTGTGCGGAGCTGGGCACTGACACCACTGGAGCCCTCCGAAGAGGGGGGCACGCCCGTCAGGCCCACACACGGCAGCACGGGCTGTCTGTCTGTCTGAGGTTTCGGGGTTTTAACACCCCCCTGGTTTAGAAGGAACGGTCTAGGGGGACCTGGCTGTGATAACCTGGATGCTGACCCTGCGGTCACGCCGGGCTGCACTGCGAGCATCCTGCGAGATTAATAAAAATAAGGGAAAAAACCGAACAAGCGCCTAACGTTTCGGTAGGGCTGCGTAAAACGACGCCACCGCACCACCCTCCACAGAAACACTCGTAAAAATT
>NW_010170700.1:11216-13299 GCF_000695765.1 Mesitornis unicolor | reverse complement strand
GGTGGTTCAGGGGAGGCTCGTGGCGTGCAGAATCTCCGCAGAGGGGGTTAGGAAAAGCGGCCTCTTCTTTTTGTGGTTTTTTTTTGTTGTTGTTTTGGAGTTTGGTGATTTTTCAGTCCCCGCTGCATGAAGATGACTGTGTGCACGCTATGTGTGTGCACGCACACTACCTCAGCACACCACTTCATCAGCGATCATTTCTTAAAGCAACATTAAACAATTACTGTTAAAAATATATTTAAAAGTTTGAAATATTTATATTGCTGTTCCACTTTGTCAAGTGTTTGCGCAAATAGATATATAGATATGATCCGGTAACTAAAAGCCTAATTAAAATTTGTTTAAAGCCAGGGGGGCATGTATTCTTGTTGACAGCAGTGGATCGATAGGGTAAGACAATAGAGCCCCATTATTTTACTTCCATTGACTGAGCATATTGACATTTCAGGTTTGCAATTGCCTCAGTGAGCATGATGAAACACTGAAATTCACAAACCAACTGTCTGGAGTGGCACATATATTACTGTATGTCATCTCTGCCTTCAGGTTACCTTATCACTGAAGCAGAATGGTAATGGATGGCAGCAGAGTACTTCAGAGGGGTGAGGGCTCTATCAGTTAAGGAGCTGACACATAGCAGGTTTCAGGAGTATCTTTAATTACACCTAGAATTATGTACGAGGGAAGATGGTCCTTCTTACCTGCTGCTGCGCTTCAGAGTTTACAGGCTCAGAAGCAGACAGGATAACAAAGTACTTATGTTTCATATTTTATATACATGACTTGGTGCCTTAAACTTTTGCAGGAGCCCAAGGACGTCTGATTGTGCTGTTTGCATGCTCTCCAATGGCAGCATCTCAGCTCGGTCTTGATGTTCGAGTACCAGAGCACCTGCTAGACCTCCCTTTCTCAAGATTGCAAAGGAAACAAAGAACAACTTTAAAATAAATAAATATACTTTGGCTTTCTCCCCCCTCAACATGCTCTATCAACAATGCTTGGGGAATTCAACACATTGAGAATATGACTGAATTATATATATATGTACACACACGCATACATTTTTTCTTAGTATAAGCATTATAAAAAGAAATGACTGTGGAATATGTACATGTGTGTTCATAATTGTACATATTAATTTATATGATTGCATATAAATGCATACATAAAGACGACCCAGTGGCTGCAGAATATAGAATGTATCTTCTTATTTCAAAGGCGCTCAGATGTTCTTTAAAATCTAGCTGTCTGTGGAATGAAACCCATCAGGGTTAGGCAGAGATAGAAATTGAAATTAATTTAAAGCAGACAAAGAGCTAATATGAAAGAGCCACTAGTGATTTAACTCATTTTTAAAAGTAAGTGTAATGAAAATATAAAAAGTATTCTGAGTGTGCCATCTACTCAGCAATTGTTGCCATCAAGTGGACTGCTGATGCCCTTTAAGATGGTAAAAAGAAAACTAGTCCTTTATACCATTTTCATGAAAATGTTAGGTTTCTGTTTGATCAGCAGGTGCTGTTGAGATGAAAGCCATGTGTAAATTTTCAGAAGGCCAAAAGTGTCAATTCAGAAAAGGAAAGTGATAAGAGAAAATGCAATCAGTTTTCCTGTTTTCAATTTGTGCAGGATTTGAAGAGCTGTTTTGTTAAACTGCTACATCTGCTCCAATATGAATATTGAACTACTTCCACTAAAAATAACACCCTATAATTTGGAAGCCATTGCAATCTTTTGTTAATGCAAGTGGGTTATTTAAAAAAAAATCTATTCTGAAAAATCTCCTGCCTAATGTGCATTTTTGTTTATCGGCACTTTTATCTTTAGGAGATAAAATGGCATTATGCAATTAGGACCATATCTATTTGGACTGTAAAAGTGGCACTGGGTAGCTGAATGTCACTATATTGCTAAAAGGATTTACCTCATATATTTAAAATAATTTGGTTAATAAGCTAAGTTTCTATCTTAAAATGACGAGTGACTGCTTCCCCATTGCAACAATACAGCTTTACCTACTACTGAGGACCTTGTGCAAAGTAAAGGATGCTCGGAGTATGACAGAACATCCTTGGGCTTGTTT
>NW_010170700.1:4268-11185 GCF_000695765.1 Mesitornis unicolor | reverse complement strand
TTCCTGCTATACCTGCACATCCTGAGCTCAGGCTCATCAAGAACACTTTAGTTAATGGGGCTTCTGCAGTAACTTTTTCCATGGTTAAATGAGATGATCAAGTCAGACTTGAATGCATATCTACAAAAATATTTGCTGCTGTAAAGTTGTTAACCCAAGTGAGTTTTATGAATCTAGAAAGCACAGCATTAGTAAACCATAAATTTTCTATCAGAGGCAACTCCAGAGAAAATAACATTATTGCTTTTTAATTTAAAGAAAAAATCTAATGAAAAGGTTGTTTGTTAATTTTATAAATAAGTCTATAAGTGGAGAAGTGATAATTCGCTGCTATATCTGTAGAGCCCTGTGTACACAACACTAGTAAACATGTGCAGAATAAAAAGAGAGCTTTTACTTTTTTACTTCAGCATAAAGAATTACCTGGTTTTACTGTTAGAATGGGTTTTAGTTGTTGGATTCTAACCTCGTAGTCAAGAACTCAGTTTTTTTGGCAGGTGTCTGCATGGGAAAGGGCCTTGCTGATGCTTCTGTTTGGTTTTGCAGTTGAATTTGTAAGCTTTTGACCTTGGGGGATTTTCCTCAAAGTGATCTACAGATCAGAAATAATTAAAATTCAGTAAACTGAAATTTAAATATAGAATGGCTTATTTGCTTGTGGTAGGTTGTTTAGAAGTCTGTGGCAGTCTACTTTATATTTTGTATTCCCAAACATAACTGTGTGCACACATGTGCATAAATTTATGTTGAATGACAGAGGGATGATTATTTATACAGATTTCATCCAAAACTCTGTGCACTCCTGAAATATAACAAAAAAGCCTTCCTCCCCAGAAGAGTGTTTACATCCCACGACAGTCACTAGATTCAAATCTTCTAAACATGAAAGTTGTTTCCTTTCCTCCAAACCTTCTTTTCCCCAACAAAGCTAACCCTGTTAAACCTCACCTTCTGTGGGACGTATACATAGTTATAAACATATGCACGAGAAGTAAATATTACAAAAAAACACGGCCGATCGGGGCAAAAAGTCTGTAGCCTTAAATAGCTGGTGATATCTGCCGACAGCAGAAGCTGTGCTGAGGAGGTCTCACCTCAGCTGACCCAGGGGTGCGAGAGCCCTGGGGAGCCCCGCGTTAGTGCTTGGCGCCGACGCGCAGCTTTTCCGCTCGCAAGTGTGACTGAGCAAATGCTCTGTGCAGCCTTCAGTGGGGATGCTGTCTGCCTGGAGGGTTTTGAAACCAAGGTGCTTCTTGCTTTGGTCCTGGCATTTTTTGGTGCTGTTCACAGGGACTGGGGTGGAGTCCAACCCCAAAAGAAAGGTTATAGCTGGATGCAGGGTATCCAGATTTTCTTATCTGAATTTTCTGAATGCAGTCGTGGGAGTGCTCTGTTTTTCTTATTCTTTGCCAAAAAATGCTGTGTGCAGTTTTACTGTTTCTATTGAATAGTTGCCATATTTAACTCCAGTGGTTGTGAATGGAAATGTGAATATGGAAAGTAATCCTTTCATGCTCCCTTTCATTTTCTGTAATGTATTTTGGGATGCCTGGAAAGGAAGAGCATCCTAGATATTCAAAATGCTTATGAATACACACAAAGTATTTAAAAGAAGTTCAGCAACTTGGTTTTGTTTATATGCAGTTTTTGTGCACGTGTGATGTGGTGACTTACTTAAGTGATACCTTTCTTTTTAATCGGTATTATTTATTGAATTTAGTCATCATGAAAACACAATTGTGTTGCACAGAACCATACAGCTACAGTATTCCTGAACAAACCCCTGTTGCAACATGCTGGCATGAGATCTTCATGGGACAGTTCATGATTGATTTCTTCAGTCATTTCAAGAAGGCGTTTGATTCGTTGCCACCTTTTTGTCCATCAAGACAGGTAGACTGTGGTTCTTGAAATAAAGTAAATAGCCCAAGTTCATGGAGGATAATAGGTTCATTTGGAAATTAGGTTGCTGTCTGGAAAGACAGAAGACTCCACCTAGTGGAGTGGAATTAATCTGCAGACAGTGGCAGGCAATAGCATGCAATAACATACATATAATTTATGAAAAGTCAGGTTGATTCAGTGAGTAAAAATGAGGAATTTCGGCAAGCATCTAAGGAGATGGTTGTGTGACCATTACAAATTTTACAAGACTGTAGTTACTTTTGTAGCTCTGGGAGGCCTGTGTATGTCTGCTTTTTTGGATGTTAATATACAATTTGCATAAGTAGTAGTCATTACCACAAGCCATTTTCTTTTATGATTCCTTTTATTTGGAGACCTGCTGACTACATGTTTTGATTTCTGATGATGACCACACACGTGCCCCTTTCAACTGTGGCCCAGGTGTCAATTTAAATTGCTTGGGCAAAAAAACAATAGAACCCTCAGAATTTCTCCACTTTTTCCCATTATGATTTATTTTCCAGAATACATTTTCTGGTTGTGGTTTCATTTACTTCTTTAATGGCAATATCAGGATGCTGGTTCTTCATGCTGTCATGACAGGTTGGATAGCATGTTGAGTAAACCTGTGTGTACCTTCTGGTAGTCCCAAGGCTTATCAGTCTCTGTTATGAAGCCTCAAATGATGCAGGGTTTTGTACTTGTGCTTTGCGTTCCCTATTGGTTTGCTCATGTTGTGTTTCTAGGATGGAATACAGTGAATTTTAAAGCTGAAAGTTAAAGCCCAACCTGAGCAGCAAAGATACTGTCCTGAAATAATCTTGGACAATTCGTCACAACATTGAATCACACAGGCATTAGACAAGTTCAAAAAGAGCTGCCCTGGACCAGCTCAGGCTTTGACAGCAAGAGAGAGTGAGGCTATTGCCAGAAAATGAGATGATTAGGATGCAACAAAGGAGACTGAGTGATACTGCTGCAGAGGATATTTGGGAAGAGTGCTCCAAAGGAGTGCTTTCAGTGACATTCAGGTGGGGTTTGTTGCCAGAGCCATTAAGGCCTAGTGGTGCCAGAGAAAGCTGCCAGCAAATTTAGGGATAATGGCACCTGCGGGTGTGCTATCAATGAGTGGTTGTGTCAGGATGATTTTTTTATTTTATTTTAATGGTGACATTGCTAGTAGTATTTAAGGGTAATGTTATAGGAAGGTTTTTAGTGAGTGAAGTCACTGAGTTCTAGGAACCATTAAGCAAAAACTGTTTCATGACTACTATTTATTATTTTTAAAGCTATTTGTCAAACCACTTAATGCTGGAAAAGCATGCTGCAACCTGTATTAAAGCATGCTGCAACCTGAATTAAAGGATACTGCAGATGAGCAAGGAAAACATAGTAGTGAACTGAATAGCCTAGATTAGTTTTTGAATGTTACATGCATTTCAAGTGCACCATGATAAATTAATGCAACTCTATGGGTCAGCAGAGCTTGTAAATGTAGAATTAAAATACCGGAGCTCAGATCTTCCATGGCATTCACATGCCCAGTTCTCATTGAAGGTGATGTTTCCTTTGTCTGAACACCAGTGTGAGGATCTGGACCTTCAGGCTTTCTGTGCACTCATCTCACACCTGTGTTCCTAACAACACTTTGCTGGAACAATTCTGAGACGTAGATCCAGATATGGCCCAAATGACATGATGTTAGGTTAAGTGGGCTGGCTCAGGTCTTGATGTAAAGTGAGTCATTCTCTTTGAATTGTAAATGATCGTCTTATCTGACAAGGCTTTCATAAAAAAAGGAGAGAAAAAGTCTATTTCTTCTGTAGTAACACTCTCAGAGGTTTCAGTTGAGTCCATGAGGCCAGGATTCTCAGCTGCTGTATCCCAAGCTGTGTTAAAATGTGTTTACACCAGCTGCCTGCCCCACAATTTTCCAGAGAAGTGTACAGCTACAGTAAATAACAGCTACATTAGTTTTGAAGAGTGAATCAATGTATGATTTCTTTTCCACATTCTGTGATTTATTGGTCCCATCCAATAAATCCCATCCAACCTCCACATGTAGGGAGGTTTTTGATGTTAATTTTTTTTTTTCCCTTCTCTTCCAGAGCTATTATTGGCTACTGTTGTTTTTTATTATCTCATAGCTTCTCTGGGAAGAGAAGGATGGGTAGGACCTTGCTAGAGCAAGCCACCAGTGGCTGTGTCTGCTCCCCAGGAGGTCACAGGAAGGAGGCGGCTCTGTTAATTGTCCTCGCTCCCAACTCTTGTCCTTCCTGGAGGCAATTTAGAAGTGGTCAGGAAGTGTCAGGCCTACTGTGTCCCCCAGGTTCACTACTTCATGTGTTCGTTATACTTAGAGGCATGTGCCAGGCAAGGGAAACTGTGTAGGAATCCGTACCATCCTTCCTAAGCTGTGTGGCTACCTGGCTGGAAGAGCTGAGTGCCATGACTGCAGAGTTTGTTTGGGATCGTGGCTGGAATCCAGCAGAAGAACAAGGAATGCTATTTAAAAAAAAAAATAAAAGGAATTTCCCTAACATACAGGGATTTTATACATATAAAACGTATGTTCCCATACATCTTCCTTCTTTCAAGCTTTTCATAAAAGTCCTGGGTGAGATTGCTACAACAAAGTCATGAGGTGCATGAAATATTTCTGCAAACTATGGTCCACTTTATCTGGTGAGTGGAGGATAGGAACTGCAAACGCATTTTTTGCTTAGGCCAGTCAGGTTGTAATTGTCTTTGTTGAAATTGCACCATGAGTAGTCTTGGATCCCTAAATGGCGCTCAGTGCTGTGGAAAATGAGTTTGAGTCTTGCTACTTTGGATAGGCTTCTTGTTGACTATTTCCTCAAATTTTTAACAGCGAATACACACAGCATTGCTGTGTATCTCGCTGCAAGTGTCACACCCAATGTCATAAACCAGGTTTTGGACTACCAGTAATATTTCTGTAAGTGTCTTTTGGAAAGCATCCACTCACTTTGGAAGCGACGTGAGTTGAGTAATAAATCTCTTACTAGCTATCTGCCGTATACATTTTGGGTGAAAACTCTTGAGCTTCTGCTCAGGTGTACTTTTGGTTTTACTGAGTCTACTTGCCTAAATAAGGTGCGTTGCAGGATTATGTGACTGGTGAATCATACTGGTTTCTGAATCACTGTTAGAAAGTATCAGCCTGAGATACTAACAAATAATGAGCACATTGTGCTTGGACTTGTAATTTATTTAAAGAACAGCATTTTAAAGCAGAGTATTTTGTAAAATGTTCATTTAAAAACCACTTTTGCAATTTACTTCCATCAAACCCATTATACCAGGAAAAATACCTCCTTCAGAAGGGAAAAGGTGTCAGTATTGTGGCAGAATATCTGACTTTTATCCAGCTATTTGCTATTTAAGCTCCCTTCTTTTCAGTGCAAGGAGATCAGCTGACAGCAGCAGCAACCAAATCATGTTTGCAGCTGGGCAATTACAGTAGACCCTAAGATCTGCAACTGTCAACCATGAATGCAGATGCCTTCAAAGTTCTGTTTTTCTTCCATGTGGAAGTCATTGGCATGGAACAGATGCCTTCATTTTGGAGAAACCAACCTCTGGATATAATTGGTTCTCTCTTCTCTTGTCCTCTAGGGACAGTCTCTCACAGATGAAATTAGATGAGAGGAAAAAATAAGACAGAGGCACACATGCTCACACATGACATGATGCAGGGGTTTTCAGGATCCCTCTCGGTTTTGTCACGTGGAGCTGTTTTACAGATGGAATATTTCACTCCATTTTTAGCACTCTATGCACATCTTCATGATGATGCCATATGGAAAACATGCAAATTAAAATATGTATCTGGCCAAAGTTTATTATTGATCTAGGCATGCTTGTTTAAAAGTAAGACAAGCATGTCCAGCCTGTATTACTTCATTGTAATGTTGGCTTCTGCACTATCTATCGATGCTGCAGTCTCAGAAATGTAAAGTTAAACAGCAGAAGAGACAAGAGGGTTTAAAAAACTTCTGTTGCAGTGGTGGAATCAAAGCATTTTCATCAGATGCTTTGCTAGTTGTTAGCACAGGAGGGGAAAAAAGCAAGTAGCTGACTTCAAATTTCACCTGGCATACAGGCCTTCAATGAAGGAAGCCCATTTACAGGAACTTTAGCAGAACTGGTCCAGTTAACACCTGTGATGAGCCATTGCTGGGAGTCCTGTGGTAGGGTACTGCAGACTGTGTCCTCTTACAGCAGATACCTAAAATGAGACGGTGGTAATGAGGCATAAAGACTTGAAGAGAGAGGGAGAATCTGCCTACCCTGTGCCCATCAAAGGTTTTTGCCACTCCTCCCTCTGTGGTGTAACAGCTACCAAACTACTGCGGTTTCTGTTATTTAGTACTATTAAGTAAATGAATACCAACTTTGGGTTACCTTAAAAAGCTCGGTTGTGAACTGTGTTAGTGCTGTGTAAAGAGCTGTGATATCCTTCGATGGAGTGGGTACCTCTAGGGGGGGGGTGCAGCAGGGATCGGGGACTGCCAGGAGGTAAACCAGTATGGGCTGGAGGTCTCTCATCTCTAAATGAATGCTTTTTCTTTCCTAACTTTCATTTTCTAGCTTAAACTTTTCTTAATATATTGCAGTTTAACGTGACAGCCCAGTGTAATCACCAGGTGTAAAATTTACCTAGGAAAATGTAACTCCTGCATGAATTGGCTGACAAACTGTAGGAGTGGTTGCTTGAAGATGCTGAGCCTTCGTAGCAGCGTAGGTAGGTCCTGCTGGTAGCATACTAGCATATCCAGTGACCTGAATTCTGAACCTGTTTTTCAGTTTCTAGTGGCCACTTCCCTATTTTATGTGAGGAGTTTAATACTACTGTAGTGTTTCCATCTCTTAAAAGTTGAGCAGTAATGAAAACTGGCAGGAATGATCAGGTCCTGCCTTGGTTGGGGTGGTTGGTAGAAGGCAGTCTGATGTACCTGGATATCTGCAGTGTGCTGCGGTGCTTTGTT
>NW_010170700.1:0-4237 GCF_000695765.1 Mesitornis unicolor | reverse complement strand
GCTGACACCCAGGAGCTGTGTGGGTGGGGGGCATTTGCCAGGACTTCCAGCAGTCAGAAGGAAGCCCAAAGAAAACTAAGTTTTGAATCGGTGACTCTTCAGCTTTTATAAAGGAGTAGGGGGATTCTTTGGTGTAGGACTCCAGTTCTGTTTTGCAGAACTTGAGTGCAACAGTATGCTCTTAGCATGGATTTCTGAAGAACCGCATATTAAGGGAAAAATTTAAGCAGAGCAGTTCTTAGGTGATGAAGGGATTTCTGGCAGTAACTAAGAAGTGCAATAATGGGTGATTTCTTTTGAGGCTGATCCTGATATTTGTAGTCTTTACATCCTGTTAATTCTCTGAAAGATAAGCTGATGCAAGAGCGATTTGCCAGGGCCGATGGCTCTTCTAAAATCTTGGCTGAGGTTATATCCCCTTCTCTCCACATACAAGATAAAAGCACTCTGAATATGAGGTTAACTGAATTCAAATAGAAAACTCTATCGAGTTATTGCATTCCTTGGAAAATAAATACATTTCTCATATGGTTGAGATTGATCAAAAAAGTATTCTGTATGCCAGTGATTACATTCCCATCTGTGATTAAGGTTTTCTGTCTGCATCTGGTTTTCACATTATATTTCTGTAACAAGAATCCTTTATATGGCAGAGTTCACTCTCTGTATTTTCTATTAGCTGCAGCTTGAACTACTACACGGATTGCAGATTTACACATGTGGTTTTCATTACTTCATACCATTGAGAAAAAGTAATATTTGTTTGGGAAAGTATGTTTTTCAAAATTTCCATGGTAATACAACATGTTGATCCTTTTTTATAACACTCTTGTAAGACTACAAATTGTTTGAGGCATTCTGCTTTCAGTGAAGTTCAGACTTTAGACAGTTTTGCATGTACATTCGAGCAGCAGCAGCAGTTTGCAATTCAGGAGGTAAAAATAAATTTTGAAAGGGAGATTAGCGTAGAATGGCTATAGCAGAATGCATCCATCACTTTAGAAAGTGCGGCAGATAGAGAAAATGAACATCGGGTCAAAACAAAGGAAAAGTAGTAAGTTAAAGTGATGTCTTCATTGTGAAGTGGACAACAGATGGGTACTTTTTTAAAAGAACTTTTTCTTATTTTATACAGTGAGAGTTTTAAAATTTTTGTACTATCCATGAAAAAAGGAGTATACTATTCAGTAGACACAAATACTGAATTCTTATATGTTATGTAATTTAACAGATTTGATCGTAATTATTTCTAGTGGCCAAATTAGTAAAGGTTAGCAAAACATGAATACATCTTTACAGATGGCTGCTGTGTGTAATTCTGAATCCAAAATATGATGTTAATTTAATGTTCTACTGTAAGTCCATATTTCAACCAGATTGTGCTATCGTCACTCAGTAGAAAACGTTTAAATGATCTCAGTGAAATTAATAGGGCTACTTGGTCAGTGAAGGATTTTTCAGTTTTGCTAAGGGTGTGAGTTTATAGCCATAAAAATCAGGTCAAACAATAACAACAATTTAGGGAAAGTTGTATGCATTTATGGAAATGTGAAGTATTATGCAAAAGTCTGGACAATTGAAATACGCAATTCATGATGAGGCACAACTGAAAGGTAATTTTTATTGCCTGCATAAGAACATGGCGACAACTACAGAATTTAAGAAAAAATAACCATTTTAGAAAAGCAGTTATTGCACCCAAGTTGGGGAATCCTGACCACATTTTAGAGATTATTTTCCACATGCCAAAGGCTGTTGTGTCATATTGAGAGCTTCACAGTTGCCAGATGCTGGGTAGCGTCCTGCAGTCCTCACACGCCTCGTTTTCACTGAAATCAGTAGAATTTTGGCTTGTGTCAGGGATGCGGGGAAACCGACCATGAATGTGGGAAATAGAGGATTTTGGTGAACTCCTTTGTTCTGCAGCCTTAACTTGAGAAGGTTTGTTTGGACTTGAGGAGGGTTCTTCTTTGTGAGAAAGATGGCAATTTTTAGCGCAGTCACAAATGTATCTTTTGCAAATGCCCTTGGGCAATACATGTTTTTGCAGTAAGATCCAGGAGAGGGTTGGGGCTGGGTTCTTGGACAGATGCATGCAGCTGTGACCAGACCCTTCTGCACGCTTAACTTTACGTCCCCAAATACCTGAACAGTGGATGCAGACTGAAGCATGTGTGTAACTGTGTGCCTGGCTCTGAATATCTTTCTGCTTCACATAGTTACAAACCCCTGAAAAGCATATTAATGCCTTGGAAAAACGGACAGTGCTCTAATACAGACCCATACTAATAACAAAGTACTTGTGTAACCCAAATAAACAGTTTTTATAGGTGTTGGAGTGGGAGGGAAATTGCCTTTTCAGAAGTGGGAGGATGATTTGTAAATCTTTTTGATCTCCCTTTGTTTAAATGTATTTGCTGTTATGACTTACAAATCGAAATTAGTACAGTGATTTGTAATTGCAAGGTCTCTATTTTTAGTAACCATGTTCATTTAATAAACGATTCTCTAGAGCTTCTGTTGAACCAGGTAAAGTATGTAATATTTTATATTATATGAATGTACTTAAAACCAAGCATTTTTACAGAATTACCTAATAGGTGTTTTCATGGTAGAATACAGGCTGCCCTTACTTTGTTGCACTCTCTATGTCAGCTATTTAAAATGAGCAACTTATGAAATAGCCTTTGTCGAAGAATTAATGCAATTTTGAAGTACTGCCTTATATTAACTAAGAAAATGTGGGTAATTGATTTAGAATGATAGCGTTTCTGCCTTCCCTTTTTATTTAAAAGACTGCTATTATCATGCAAATGAAGGGGTGTGGTGCTTCAAACTGGCTGTGATATGTGCTTTTTTTTTTTTTTCCATTTGTTGTTGTCAATAGAAAAGATTGATCTCTGGGCTGGTGAACATAATATCTGTCCCAGTCAGAAAAGGAAAGAGGAAATTAGCAGAGCGATTGGTGGAGAATGATATCTGTCAAAAGAAACACTTGGAGAGCACTGAGTTTAGTGATAGGTGACTGCCGGAAAAAAGGGAACTTTGAATTTTGTCAAGGTAAGGAACAGAAAAATATTTGATTTTGTAATGTGTATACCTTTTTAAATGACTGTGCCTTGCCTTGTAAACTGTAATTTAAACAGAAATCTTTCCCTTTAGCCTTCAAAGAGTCTGCCTAAATCAATGAAGGTGACGTCTTCATTTTAATATCACTGAGAAAGAGTACAGCAGTAACAATAAAATCCCTCAGTGGTGACTTTTCTAAGATCTTCCTTAGCTGAAAAATACATGTATGTGAAATTTTTAACTGTCTTTTTGTGGTTTTGATGATATAGATGCTCTTTATCTGGCATGTAAATATTACTTGGTTGGGCTGTGAAAATAATGAAGTTCAGTTTCCTGAAATGTGAATTGGAACAATATTTGCAGCCAGGTTAAGGGACAGTTGTATTCACATCATCAGAATGGTTGTGTTTTTGATTTAGAGGAAGCCTCTGGTAAACTCGTTATGTTGGGAATCTGTGATAAATTTGACTGAGATTATATTGAGAATGGGTATTTTTGTTTCTTGTGTGCAAAGATTTTTACCATACTGTCAAAGTAAATCTGCTATGGCAGAACTAAACTTGTAGATAACCTATGACTGCCATTACTGTAACTACATTTTCTCTCCCCTAAAATGGTGTGTCTAGATGGCAAGAAACTACTAAACTGATTTTGTGTTTCCAACACTTGTATACTTTCTTTCTCAGTGTTGGACCATTCCACCTTTGACATAGCTTTTGAGTATTGATACCAAATTAAAATGAACAGTACCTGTGTACTCTAGGCTATGCTCTGGCTGGTTTTGAAGGCAACTGAGCCTTGATGAGCCCCACATGAGACGCTGTGGCCCACACTGCTCTGGGATGTGAAAAGGGGATGGAGCATGGCTGAGGGAGGCAGCAGGAGGCTCTACACATTGCAGGGGGCAAGGGACCGGGGCTGAAGTTTTGTGCAGGGGGAACATACTTTTAAAAAATTAAATCATATAAAAAATGAATTTACATTCTAATTTGAACCCCTAGCTCAGCTTGAAACAAATAAATGCTTCTCCAGGACCTTCCCGTTGTCCTGTTTGAGCTAAATAGAACTGATTTTCTATTTAGTGATTTTACTTTTCGGCTCAGTCTCTTCTAAGTGGCTGTACTTGCTGGTACTAACGGCATGTTTTTCCAGACAATGTGTACTTCTA
>NW_010170699.1:0-1297 GCF_000695765.1 Mesitornis unicolor | reverse complement strand
ACTCCTGAGATTCTGTGATTCTGTGAAAACTCGCAGCTTCTAGCACTGTACTGGGGCCTGTCCTGTGCCTATCAAGCCAGAGTTCAGCACTATCAGAGGACTGTGGTTAAGACAGGGACCCAAACCACCTCTGAGAATGCTATGACCGAGACCAGGATACAAACTACATCTGAAAATATGATAGTTGAGATAGGAACTCAAACTACATCTGAGGACATGATAATTTAGACAGGGAGCCAAACTGCATCTGAGGACATCATGGCTGAGATAGGGACCCAAACAACAACTACAGTTATTACCCCAGTAGTGAAGAAAAAAGCAGAAGTGGACAAGAAGGTCAACCAGTCCATATCATCAATTAATAAAGGAGAAGAAGGAAAGGTATGATCAGGAAGATGGTCCTTTGGCAAACAAATTGGAGAAAGGAATGAGAGAAATCAGACAGGAAGTAGAAACTACCCAGTCCCTGACCCTATCAGAACTTTGAGACATGTGGAAAGATTACAGCCACCAGCCAGGTGAGCAGATTGCTGCCTGGCTGCTCCCTTGCTGTGATAACAGGGCTGACAGTCAGCAATTGGAAAGCAAGGCAGCCCAGCAGTTGAGATCCCTTGCTAGAAACCAGAGAATTGACTGACAGAGGAATTGGAAAAGAGGCAGCACTTTGCAGTCTCTGGAGATGGCTCCTCTCAAGTGTGATGACAAGCTATCCATTCAAGGAAGAACTTGTGAACTCCCCAGGAAAGTGGACTACCGCAGGTGAAGGCATTCAGTATGCGAGAGAATTAGTGGTGCTGGAAGTCATCTACAGTGATCTAGACAACAATGAGGTCTCCAAAGATCCAGAGGATGTCATGTGCACACAAGCCACATGGAGGAAGGTGATTCAAAATGCCCCAGCATCATATTCTAACAGCTTGGCAGCAATGTATTGACTGGATACAGATACACCAACTGTGGAGAAAGCATCTTTCTGGCTCCAAAACTTTGAAGAAAATCTCTGTCCCTCTTACTCTCTATGGGCCAGTGCCTTGAGTGTCAGGGGCACCCCAGGTGCATGCCACGTGGCACGCTGGTTCTTCCTGTGTGACGAGGGGGAAGTGGGATGGTGACGGTACATCATCAGCAATATTGCACAAACTGAGACTTCCCCTTAGTGTGTCAAAAGGAAGGCAACCAAGATGGTGAAAGGTCTCGAGGGCAAGATGTCATGGTTTATACAGTTGCTCTATCACCCTATGCCTCCTCTCCACCCTGGAAGGGGGAGTCAGGAAAAGGAAAGGAGATTCATGGATTG
>NW_010170698.1:604-804 GCF_000695765.1 Mesitornis unicolor | reverse complement strand
TTAACAATCCCATAAGTTAATTAACACCCCTATAATTTAACTGCCCCATATGTTAATTAACACCCCCATAAGTTAATTAACAGCCCCACAACTTAATTCACACCTCCATTTATTAATTAACACCTCCCAAAATTTAATTAATGCCCCATAAGTTAATTAACAACCCCATAAGTTAATTAACACCCCTATAAGTTAATTAC
>NW_010170698.1:0-594 GCF_000695765.1 Mesitornis unicolor | reverse complement strand
ATAATTTAATTACCTCCTCCATAATTTAATTAACAGCCCCATAAGTTAATTAACAATCCCATAAGTTAATTAACACCTCTCATAGGTTAATTAACAGCCCCATAAGTTAATTAACAGCCCCATAAATTAACAATCCCATAAGTTAATTAAGAAGCCCATTAGTTAATTTACAGCCCCATACGTTAATTAACATCCCCCATGAGTTAATTAACGCCCCATAAGTTAATTAACAACCCAATCAGTTAATTAACACCCCCATAAGTTAATTAACAGCCCCATAAGTTAATTAACATCCCCCATAAGTTAATTAACAGCCCCATAAGTTAATTAACAATCCCATAAGTTAATTAACACCCCTATAATTTAACTGCCCCATATGTTAATTAACACCCCCATAAGTTAATTGACTCCTCTGATAAGTTAATTAATACCCACATAAGTTAATTAACGCCCCCATAAGTTAATTATGAGCTCCCTAAGTTAGTTAACACCTCAAATAAGTTAATTAACAGCCCCATAAGTTAACAACCCCATAAATTAACACCTCCCATAATTTAATTAACAGCCCCATAAATTAATTAACAATCCCATAAG
>NW_010170697.1:0-3144 GCF_000695765.1 Mesitornis unicolor | reverse complement strand
GCCTTTTGCAACTGGACTTGCCTATCCTGCACCAGCCTTTTTAGCCACCAGCGCGTTTGCAGCAAGTGTGGGTAGTGTCCTTTCCTTATCTTCGTTTGCGAAGCCTAGCCATGATGATGATGAGTAAAACAGAGCAGGACAGAGAGCGCTAAAATGGAAAATTTGGGCCAGCAGAAGTCTGTTCACCCATTAACTCCTGTGGAAAGGCCCTCAGACATATGATGGGCTGCTGATTAAACAGAGCAAGTCTGCTGCTCACTCGCTGCCCAGAGTCCCCACAATGTATGGGGCTCCCTTTTGTTAACTCTCTTTTTTTTCCGAGTTTAATGGGTGCCATGTACCACAGCACTGTACCACAGTTTATTTGTACATTACAGTAAAAAATGTGAAAATTCTGCATGCAGGCTTCAGCACATTTGGAGACCTAAAATATTTCTGTCATCTCCAAATAAGTACATTACCAGAACCCTGCAATAAACAGTCTCTTTGGCTGGGCACTTATCCCAATCTACTCTCCATCTGCTGTTTCACTAGTACAATGTACAGTACAGTGTGGAAATTCAGACAACGAACTCCAGCATGACAATTATTGTGTGTGACATAAAATGGCTTTTTGGCATCTCTCTTTTGCCCCAGCTTCCAGCACAGAGAAATGCTACTGTAATTTTGACATACTTGGGCATCCATTGCTTGAATCATCTTAATTTCAGCAAGTTGTAAGACTAAAGATACACTAACATAAATCCTCCTTCTTTAATCACTCTTGTGTATGAAGTGAAAGTCTGAAGATTTATCAGAACCTTTTAATTGCAGGCAAACCAGGATGAAACCGTCTTGGAGGACATTTGTCAGTGCTTGTCTTGCTTAGTTTGATGAAACTCTACTGTTCATGCACATTCTCAGCCTTGGTCCCACCACATCTGTTGATAAGGTTGACTTTGGGATAAATAGTAGAAAAAGGAGGACCAAAATGGAGATGTTAATTGCTTAATATGTAACTTCTGTCACCTGTTATGAAGTCCTGTGACAGAATTTCCTGCCTCAGTGATGTCCCTCTGAAATTTACAAAACTTTGTGGTGCAATGTTGTGTTTCTCCCACATAAGACCTCCACTTTCATATACAGCAGAAGAACACTTGGCGGCACTCATTCAACATAGTTTTTACTTCCCATACCACAGATTCTGTGGGTTAACCTAAACATGTGAAAAATTCCCCTTAATAAGATTATCCTATGAACTCTGTCACTAAGACCAACTTCTGCAGTCAGTACTCAGTTTTGACTTAATCATTAACGAAGTAAAAATAATTTTTTTCATGTAAAGAAAACCTGAGGATCAGTTTATGATACTGATCACGAAATTCAAGCTGAGATGTTTTTGCCTACCAAGTACTCTGCAAAATCTTCCCTTTTCTGCTTGGATGGGTACCTAAACTTTACTCCTTGTGTAAAGTGCAAATGCTTTGTCCCTGCACATTACTGTTCACTGCAACTTACATACAACTGTTTGAAAACAAACAAAAAAAGAGAAATAAACCCTGACTGAGCCATCTGGTAAGCAAGATAGCTACTGAGAAAGAGACAACTGCAAAGGAGGTAGAGAGTTGCACTTGGCTGTATCCAGCAGTTCTTCTAATTTACACTTCTGGGTGATTGCCATCTGCAACCCAATAATCATAGTGTGTTTTGAGAAAGACACATGGGAAGCAGCAGCATCCTAACACACTTAGATAAATAAACACCTATAGCTCCTCTATAAAATTCTTCTTTTGCAGGAATTACCCTGGTATGTCATGGACAGTCCTAAAGTCTTGCTAAGGACCACAGCCTTATCTCTGACACCTGGCAGTTATTCCTGTCAAAGCTGCTGAAAGATCAGACAGTCAGCAGGAGGTTTGTTTATTACCCTTAACAGCAGGACACTATTACATTAGCTAAAGATAACCCAACACTATTAGATAGCCCAAGGCTTGACTGAAGATGCCTCCTTTGCTGGAGATGGAAGATAAGGCCAAGATGTCCACTTACCACACTCAAAATAAAACTTCTGTGAACCAAAGGTTACAAATAGGAAAGTAGCCACTTGCAGCCAAAACACTGTTGGATGGGAAATATCTTAAAGCAATGGAGCATAGCCAAGCACACAAGACAGCCTGTCCTCTCAAAATAGAGAAGCACCTGCCTTCCTCTGGAGCAGACACAGGGCCATCCCCACCATCCTTCAACAACACAACAGCCAGAAGAGTCAGCCATAGAGTCATTACTCTGGGGTCATGGTGCCAACAGAGCTTAATTACTCCATGGGCATCTATTGGCTCCAAACCTACAAGATCCGTGCTGTCAGGAAACTCCTTTCCCAGCTCTTTTGCTTTTGATCCAACTTTTACCTGCTGCACCAGAGATTTGACTTCTTCAGACAAATGCCTGTACTTGCATGCACTTTCTCTACTCAGTGGTGTTTATACACTCGAGAAGATGCTTTGCTGACTAGTTCTGTGCAGTTTTCCAATAATCCAATAATCTTTATTAAAACCCAGCATGCACTTTTCAAACCAAGCAAAGATTATTGCAATCTAAAAGGTGTGCTCCTGTGCCAAATTTTTAATTTCAGAACATTTTACTTCTGGCCTGTTTAGGAAGAGTTTTATATTTTAAAATGAGAGAGTATTCTCTTCTCCCTTTCCAAACTTTTATTCAACTAAAGGGCTTTTCCTCTAACATTCTTCCAAAAAGCCCAAAAAACCCCCATTGTTTTAGCAGAAACACAGGAAGGCAAAGTGAAATCCAGAAGTAAGTTTCAATTAATCAGCCGAAAATCATACTGAGCACATGGTCTCCTACAAAGCAACTACATGTGCTCCTCACACCGAGACAGTATTCAACATACGCTGTGTTGGACACAGTTTGTCGTGATAATCGCACAGGGTGTGAGTCACAAAAGGCAGAGCCTTTCCAAACCGCTTTGATGACCTGTCTCCCTGCAGGAAGGTGGGGCTGCATTCTACAGAAATGCCATCAGCACCATTTCGGAGCGTGCAGGGAATCTCAGTCACGTCACATCTTATTATAGATATTATTTGCTTTGTTAACGATTAATTGCTAGGAGATAATGGCCAGGTCGGACACCAATGCCGGGGAAGAGCA
>NW_010170696.1:11176-20704 GCF_000695765.1 Mesitornis unicolor | reverse complement strand
CCCCAAGCCTGTAGCGCTGTATGGGATTATTGCGACTTGTTGAAACTCATAGAGTTGGTCTCAGCCCATTGATTCAGCCTGTCCAGGTCCCTCTGCAGAGCCTTCCTACCCTCAGGCAGATCAACACTCCCTCCCAACTTAGTGTCATCTGCAAACTTGCTGAGGGAGCACTCAATCCCCTCATCCAGATCATTGATAAAGACGTTAAACAGGACTGGCCCCAAAACCAGGCCCTGGGGAACACTGCTTGTGACTGGTCGCCAACTGGATTTAGCTCCACTCACCACAACTCTCTGTGCTTGGCCATCCAGCCAGTTTTTGACCCAGCAAAGCGTATGCCTGTCCAAGCCATGCCCAGCCAGCTTCTCCAGGAGGATGCTGTGGGAGACGGTGTCAAAGACCTTACTAAAGTCCAGGTAGACAACGTCCACAGCCTTCCCCTCATCCACCAAGTGGGACACCTCATCATAAAAGGAGATAAGATTAGTCAAGCAGGACCTGCCTTTCCTGAACCCATGCTGACTGGGCCTGATCGCTTGGTTGTCCTGCATGTGACGTGTGATGTGCGATGGCACTCAGGAAAACTCACTACAGGGAGTTTTCCCTCTCAGTTGCACATGTCATTAGAAATATGGTTGGAGGCTGTGGATCTCCTCCCCACACACACACACCAGTGAAGAAGAGCATGCTTTCTGAGTCACTGAATGGAGCTACTACTCCTTTTGCAGAGCTTTGTCTAATGATGGTCAGGAGGAGATAGCAAAAGTGTTCGGGTGTATTTTCCCAAAACTTTAGGCTCTTTCATCTAGTGATGACAATATAAGGCATCTTCCTGAAACTAGACAGAGCCTCCTCCCTGATGGTGCTCAGTGCAGTTGGCAATAAGAGAAGCAGTAAACCCAAAGTGGCATGTGCAAGCAAACACATGGGTCTATTTGATCTAAACGGGCTTCAGAGAAGGAAGCATCCTCACTGGTCCAGGCTCCTCTTTGTTCAGTAAAAGACCGATGAGATAAAACTGCAGGGAAGCCAAAAAGGTCCTCTAATGCTACAGCCAAAGGCCTGATGAGTTAGAATGTGCAATGGGAGGATCAAAAAGAAATTATGTAGCAGAGAAGGGAGGAGTAAGGGAGATGTACAGTGCCATGTAGGAGACGTAACCAAGTCCAAGTTTAATGCAGATCAAAGAGAACAGCAGGTTGAATTATACGTTCCTGAAAGTCTCTATGTACAGCAGGATGCACAGATTTTTTGTTGATGCTAGTATGAGATGCCCATGGTTTTTCTGTGCAGAGTATAATGAAGTCTCCAAACTAAGAAACATTCATTTTCACAAAGGCAGCAGAGGTCCAAACTTATGGTCTTTCCATGAATATGCTGCATAATTTGTGAGCTCAAATTGGCACTGCCAGGGAAGGTCATGGAAGTGCGATCACTCTGTACTGCACCAGGGAACTTAAGACTCACATTCATTGTGAACTATAATAATAATAATACTACAAAGTGCTCTTTTAAGACAACAGTGCTAGCAATTTTAGTTTGCTTTTTGCTGAGGGAAGGTTTTAATAAACCGCAGTTATGTAAATGTGGGGCCACATCAGTCACTTTCAAAGCTTTCACGTAAGCTGTGTTTGCATTTCCTGTTAAGTGTTATGACAATGCTCTTTAGTAATTTTTCTCCTAAGCTTTTCACAGGCTTTGTATCCAACAGCAGTTTTAATACTGTAGTCTCTTTTCGTGAACATGACTATTCATATTAAGGAATTTACTCTGTTAAAACTACAACCTTGCTAAAGGTAGCTTGAAATCAGTCTCCCTCCAAATTCTGCCCAGAGATGGAAGAAATATCATTAGAATTTATGAGAAGTTTCCTCAGTATGGCCTTTTTAGCAATAAAGACTTAAATATTGGTCAATAGGTTTTGTTTGGTTTGGAGATTTAAAAAAAATAAAAAAATTCTTGACCTTCTTTTCCTTGCTGAAATGAATTCAAAGCCAATGGGATGCTGAGTCAACGACTGAATACTTTTGGAAACCTCACTTCCACAGCATAGCCAAAAATAATTGTTTATTTATGAAGGTGAACATTGATAGCAGTAAATCCATGAAGCCATCTACGCCAAGCAGTCAGTCTGCAAAGACACTGTAAATTCACCTCTGATCTGTATGTAATAATTAAAACTTCTATTAAACCAAGGATGTCAAGGCTAGTGCTTGTCTTTCTTCATTTGCCTCCTCAGGACATTTGTCTCACGATCTGGTGTTGATGGCCCCAACTCTCCTGGACATCCTCACTAGGGTTGAAAGGAAGCTGAAGCTCCCACCTTGAATCAGGCATGTAGACCTAAGCACCATTTTCTGACAGCCACAACTGAATAAATCTGGCCACATGTCTTGCTAAACTGAGGGATTTTTCTCCTACAGATTAACGCAAAAGAAATTTTTTCATAGTGAGCATAACATTTGGGTAATGCCCTGTACTTTAGCAGCTGCTTTCAAGAAGGAGCATGGAGAAATGGTACAGCAAACTGTGGCTTTGATTTTGTATAAATGCAAAACGTAGAAAAGACTTCAGATGTGACTGCTGGGCTCAGAGCAGCAAAGCATGGCAGAGCTGAGAGTCCCAAGTCTCTGACTCGGACTGACTTTTCCCCTTTTCTCCTTCTTAATTTCTATTTAAAAGTGGCATGGGATTTTTTAAATAAATGCCTAGATTAATTGGCACGAGTCCCCTTGCCCAGTCAAACACATGAGTGAAATGATGTATTTTTACACATCCAGCACATATAGATGTTATTTTGAGGACTTGGGCAGCACGTGGACTGCGTAGTCAGGACATACAATTTTCTACATTTGGTTTGCTGGTTACCAGGCAGCCCAGGTGAATGAAGACTGACGTTTCTTCCTGGTGTTTTGTGACAGCTTATGTGAACGCAGCAGCTGATCTTGAGTGGATATCAGTATCAAAACAGTCAATCAATATTGGCAATAAATGGTAGCTTTACTGCAAATCCTCCAAGTAGAGAAACTAAGACTCATGGAATACACAGACTACTTAGCCCTTATCTCTTAAATACACAGCATAGCTTGAAGGATGGGCCGTGACGGCAACCTGAGTTTGGTGGTTGGTATCAGTAGCTGCATCCCAGACACTTGCCTTTTCTGGCAGGGCTAACGGTGCTGCTGAGGACTCAGTGGCCTTTCCCGTGACAAGACAGGACTGATGCTGTGCAAAGTGACATGCCTGGCTCTTCATCAAAAGAGCTGGTGACATTCATAAGGAGGGAACGAAAAAAAAATTCCATGTACCTGGATGGCCAAAGTGCAGATGGCAGTGACATTTAAGGGAACATACATATGAACTAAGTCTTTCAAAACTCGATAGTAATTTACAGGTATAGACAAGGCAGTCAAAGCAACTAAGCCTGGAGACTACTTCAATAATACTTATGTGATTAAAAATACAGCAGCTGCTACGCAAGGCACCAGCTAGAGGAAAAAGACTTTTTTTGAGACAGGGACTGCTAATGGCAGATGATCCTGGAACAATTTATTAAGTAATAATCAGGTAAAAAGTGTCTGAACAAAGGAAACCCCAAAAGCTTGTGACTGTAAGAATCAATAGGGTAAAACCTCAGGCAAAGACAGTGTAGGACAATTACTTCAGAGTTAATAGATAGTGTTTGCAACTGTTCAATACATCCTGCCTAACACTGTATTACTTGTTCTAGTTTGTGAGAAATTTAGGATTTCCTAATAAAATACAAGTTATTGTAAAGATCAAAAATGTTAAAGTGAAAAGTTGTAAGTCAGAGGGATTGCTAGGTGCTTATAATCAAAGAAATGTTCTCATTTTCTGGTATGCGTGTCATTTGCAGCTCTCTGGCTTTGGTTCTCAAGGAGACTGAAGAAACTGATGTCTGAGTAACAGGATGCAGAATTTTTAAAAGGTTCCTTGAAGTAATTAAACAAATGTATGATGCTGTTAGCAGTATGACTTTACCCAGTTGCATCCACAAAGAGGACAACATATATCACAAGGTGATTTGAAAATCTACCACGTTCGTTTAAGAATTTTCTTGAACATACATATTTTTAACTACACAATAAAATTATCCAAAATATTACTGTAGTATCAGTCTTGTACATATTGTGCTTATCAGTGTTTGAATTTAGAGGTGAAATGAGCGTGAAGAAGGAGAAGGGAAATTCCAGCATGTGTTACAAAATATATAGACAAGCTATTCTGAGGAACAGCCTCATACATTTTTGACACATGGCAAAAAAACCCTAAAAAAGTATTTAACTTTTATACCTTGACAATGTTGTGGGTAAAGTTTTCACTTTTGCTGTCTCCTGTGATTTGTTCAGAGGGAACATTTCTCTTCCAGACAAATTTAGCAGGAAAATGCTCTCACATTTTCATGGGCAAGTGCAATATTAATTCAGGCTTATTAAACTGTTTCAGAGACGAGTTTCATAGCACCACAGAAATGTGAAGTGTCAAACATCTACATGTTGTATCTCATCCTTCTGCTAATACCTAACTATTTCCCGTGCTATGCAGTGTGTTGTAACCCATGTTTATTTGACCCAAGGAACCGTGCTTGCCATAATATCAACTGATTTTTTTCCCCCAATGTTCAATCTCCATTTTCTTCTGCTTTATGTTCTTGAATATGAAGCTGCCCCTCCTGGGTGAAGCCCTTGCCTAGCTGAACTCCTTCCCGTGTGATTAGCATGCTCTTAGTGTGAAAACCTTTCTCACTCTTAAGAAGCCGCACGCTCGTGCTGACAAAAACACCAAGTTCACCTGGAAAAGCAAATTAATATTAGCTCTGTTTCTTCAGTGAAAATGTGGGGAGAAGCGCATGTGCCTTCCACGGGGAAGTGTGGCAGGGCCCCCGTGTCATGGCAGGGAAGAGCTGGTCAGAGCTGAGCACGCCAACCTCCTCCCATGGGACAGAAACACTGATTTCCACTTTCTGTTGACTTGTAAAAGTCCAAGTAAACAACAAAAATGTCAACATGCTCAACATCAAAGTTGTTGCTTTGTCCAGGAGAAATCATTCTTCTAAATGTTTATTTCAGTGGGAAAAAAATCTAAATATACTTTGAGTCAAGGCAGATGTAATTTCTTATCTTGACCAACGAAGAGAAAATCTGGTTCATCAGTACTCCTGTTTGAACTGTAACATGTTCAGAGAGCTGACTTATTCACCAGTGTAGCTTCCCAGTCCTTTCCTTGTGATCAGTATTTCTCCTTTCAACCAGTTTATTACTGCCTGTGGCTGAAGACACAGATGAGGTAGAAACACTATGGATCTGACCCAAGATTTCTACTATTCTAGTGAATATCAGACTAACAGGAATCTAAGAAATTTCAATGTTGAGAAAATTTTCAGCTTTGGAAAAGAAATCATATTGTTGCAGTCTGAAAAGATATAATTAATGTGTCAATGAGCTGGAAGAGTTTCTCTGGCATTCATTGAATAATGCACTTCTTGGGGCATATAAAATTTATTTTAGTAATTAGTGAAAATGGTAACTAAATTGATGGACTTTAAAGCCTATAAACATATCGCTCTCTTGTCTTGGAAAATAAAGTCTTTGGAAGCTGAGATAAGTTGAGCAGAGGGACCTTTCTTCCAAGTTCTTTACTTTTTCTGAAGATCTGATTTTCTCAGGGTCTGACAGTCAGGAGGGACAGGCACGTTTGGCTTAGATTCATACCTCCTGGTATGAAGTCTCCTGGATTCCTACCAGTGTACTTACAAAGTTCAAAGGTAGCAGGTCCCCTACTTGGTTTTGTATTATTAAAATATTGAAAAGAGCTTTGCAGTCCCTGCTTGCAGCTAGGCAGGACTGGGAGGAATGGGATGCTATAAATGGTGATGGAGAGAGAAAGAGGGCTCTGCCCTTTTGAAGATAAAGCTGCATCCCTGGAAGACAAAGCGGAAGGAGGGGCATCTCTGCAGTCCTTGTGCTGCTTCAGAGACATGATTTGATTCCCTAGATGCTGAATGACAAGGGAATTGTTCTAACAAAAAATGGTGAATTCTGTGGCAATTACTGTTTGCTCTGGAGACTGCTATGAGATCATCATAAACGTTGAGTGTTGAGTGTTTTGTCTGGACATCTGGGCTGCAGGGGATAAAAAATACCTGATTCTACTGGAAAACCTAATAAAGGAGTAATGTGTGGGAGGGAAAGTGAGGAAGAAGATGAAGAGTCTAAGGATGTTATTTTGTCATTTCAATCGTGTCTTTGTTTTACTTTTTAATACCAGTGAGACTCCTCGTCTCAGCTCTTCCTGGGGACACAACACGACCACCCTGGACATTTGGCTTGTGAAAGGATGTGGAGAATGAGAGGACACTGATTTCCACATGAAATGTTGCTTTCTTGTCACAGGAGATCTCATATCAATGGGGAAAAAAGACACTCCACCTCATTTCCCTTCTGACTGATCCTGCATGTGTAAGCATACTTCCTGGGACTCCGGGAAGGCACCCAGCACCCTGAACTTGGACCTCCCCTGTTTTCAATATCTTTGTTTCTAGCTACTGTGTGGGGATGGGGGTGTTGCAGGGAGGTCATCAGTCCCATAGGGTGGTTGTGGGATGCCCAGGGGTCCCCTCTGTAGGGACCCACTGTGGCTGCTAGATACAGGTCATATGGGCTGTTAGTGACGGTGTGACAAACGACACTGGCTGCTCCAGGGAGATGAGGTAAATATAAAAGATTGAGTTTTTAGTAATACTTCCTTAGCCTTCCAGGTGAAATACCTCTGCCTTCTTTCCTCTTTTTCTCTTGCTCGTCATATGCCACAAACAGATGACACACCAAGTTTTGTTGTATTTCAAGTAGTAACACTGAGGTGTTCCTTTTGGCTTAAGAAATAAAAAATGTGATCCAGAAGAATATGGCTATGAAACACAGTGAAGAAAGGCAATATCTGTGTTGTAGGAATGGGCTCACAGGCAAGTCAATGGTCATTTAAAAATAATAATAATAATTAGATTTAATGAGAAATAGATGCTACTGTGGAAAGGAAGGGAGAGAAACATAGGAGTCTTGTCCTTGCTTCGAGAAGGTCCCGCTAGCACAGGCGGTGTTAGGTGACAAATGATGGCTGGTCCTGCTGCTAGCATGGCTGGGGCTGGGGGGGCCATATGTGCTGCAGGGGTTTGTCCGTGCCAGTAGCCAGGGCCAGAGCCAGCCTGCTCCAATCAGTGTGAGATGGAGAAGACAGCAGAGGCACCAAATTAAGCTGGGGCAGAGCCATGCAGCCAACTTCTTATGTGCTGAGTAGCAGCAGTGTTCACTGGGCAGCATCCTGCTGACCCTGCTTCTTGCCCTCCTAGGTCCTTTGAATTTAGTTTGGGGACTGGTTATACGCAACAGGGTTGAGGACCTGGATACCAGCATGTTCACACTGTGCTGGAGGCACCCACCAGTGCTGCCAAGGGTGAAGCAGAGAGGTGGCTGTGGACGCCTGTCTGTTACCTCCTCAGGTACCTCGAGGTGAGAATATGCAAGGCTGTAAATGCTTCCATTCTGAAGGAGCTTTGGGTGTAATTTCTCTTTATAGATCAGAGCAGTATTGACTTGAACAGTTTGTCCTTTTGGTCTGTTTTAGGAGAATCAACACATATAACTGCTTCCTCCTATGTTGCAGCCGTCATCGCTCTCACTGCATTAAAAACAGCTCCTCATTTAGCTGCGTTATTCAGAAGGAGAAACTGCAGGCTTATCTTGGGTGAGGACTTAGCTGACACACCAGAATAGCAAGCTCTAGCAACCAAACAGCACTGAAAGCAAGATCCTACTGTTGCCAGTGTGTGGAAAAATCCACGGCTCTGGAACAGGGGATGAAATTATCACTGTTGTTGTAAGAGGAGCTGAAGTTCCTCCTTTGTCTCCTCCAGCTTCTCATGGCACGGTCACAAGCAGGAGAACAAACCCAGCCTGCTCTTCTTTGCATTTTTCCTGCAATGTGGCTTTTCTAGGAAAAAAACCCACTTGTTTATTTTTCCTTCTCCAGGTCTGGATCTACTGAGCTCTGACACACCACAGGAAATGAAGGTTAGGCAGGCAAAGGCTGAGATGAAATCATATGAACTGTGCCATGACACTTCTGACACCTGGTTTGGGTGCATCTCCATCAGAGTAGGCAGCTCTTGGCTGGCAGAACCATCCTTCACCTTGCTGAAGACTCAGGAATGAGATCGGGCAATGGCTGGCATTTAGAAGGGTTTCTATCAATGTAGGAAGCTCCTATATTGCAGAATATTGCTCATTGCAGAATATGAGCTGCTTCCTGTCCTGTAGGAGAACCAGGCAGACGAACTAGTGCTCCTGTGGGAGTGGCACCAGAAGTCCAATTTGAAGTGTGCTTCTGCTGCTACCTTCCTTCTGCAGTTGGTCACATCATTATGAACAAGTAGTCTTCTCACATGATGGCAGACATTTCCACATCTCCTCCAAACCTGTGGGGGCCTGGTGTCTGAGTATACCAGGCTGCTTCTTCTCATGACCAACTGCAGCAATTCCTATACGGTTAACATGACTTTTGTGGGCAGTCCCCCCAACGACACTGTTCACTCAATGAAGGCTGAAGTAGCTGTGCTACCACCATGAAGTACTAAGCTGAAATAGCACCCTCAGTAGCACATCTCACATTAATAACATGGAGTATAATTTTATGGTCTAGATTAACAGTCTTTCACCTTTCTTTTCCTAAAGTTATAGCTGACAAGTAGGTGAAAGATCACAAAACTTTCTCCCTTGAACTTTCCATCTGACCCTGCTGTTTGTCAGCAGCTGGCAGGGTTGGGAAAGCAAGGAGGCCCCAGGAGGCGGCATGCATGTGGCCGGGGACGCGGCATCTCACACGCCTTCCCTCGCCCTGAGGTATGCCGCAAGCCAGACCATGTCAACGCTAGCTGGTGGCAAGCTGCATCTGCCAAGCAGGTGCGTGAGATGCCTTTCACTCCAGCGGCGAGTGGGACAGATGCCATACTCCTTGCTGCTCGCTTGTGGTAGCGGTTCCCCTTCTGCTGCAGCCTCCCTCACATGAAGTCCCCGAGCCTTGTGAGTGGCATAAAAGTGTACATAGCTATAAGAAGACTCATTAATGAGGCATAACTCCATGTCAGCTCTTTGCTGTGTTATATTTTCCAGTTCGTATTCAACCTGATGTACATTAAACTTCCGAATTTTGAAATGGAATTAAAGACTTTACAGCGATAATTTTAAAATGTACTGCAATAATTTGTGGCATTTCTTGTTCTTTATGAATTCTGCTTGTGAGAGATACCAAACTAAAATTTAACTGGTAGAAAAAAATTGGGAGATATAAATACACTGGAAAAAGCCCAAGGCAATTGCCAGAGAGGGAAATCAGCAAAATTATGTGAACAGGAAAAAAAAAAAAGCATCAAACAGAATTTGTGACTTGGAACTATCCCAGATCTGGAACCAATAATATGGGGGTCTCACTGTGGGTGAATGAGAAAAGGGACAG
>NW_010170696.1:0-11160 GCF_000695765.1 Mesitornis unicolor | reverse complement strand
GGAAAAATGAAGTGAAAAAATGAAGTTTTTTTCAGTACTGCTTTCTCCTGCTCATTCCTTGAAATAGTCATTAAATAAACTTTGGCCCTGCAGAGAATTCAGAACTCTTCACAGGCTCTTAACAGACTCCTTTTTTTGAGATATGTAGCTCTACATTATCTATTGAAAAGGAACTTCCCTTAGGAGCATCTCATCAAGATTAGAGTCAAGGGGACAATTCACAGTGAATAACTTTTTCAGCATATTTTGTCTCATTTTCTGCTCCAGGTTGTCCAGGAAGCAATTGTGACTCCCTTGAATATACTGGAGTTTACTCCCAAAAGGTTTTAAGGGTATTATTTTTAGACAGGATTCATGACTGAATATGATACTTGCTATGTGATCTCTGTCAGCTAGTTATTATTAGAGTCTGGCAATTATTCACAGTTGAACTAGACACAACTTATTTAAAAAATGCAGTCTAATTTCTGTTTGCAAGTTGTCCTCGATCAAGTCAGTTTTTTGTGATGTCGTTTGTGTTCCACCTTCTATAAGCCATACATGCAAACAGATGCAACCAGGAAGGGCCCCAAAGAAAGGTAAGCATCAATATTTGGTATTAATTTATTCTCATTTCAGCAGTGCAGCACCGTGTCAGCTTCCTGATCAGATGATGAGCTTCACATACAGTCTGTTTGCATTCATGAATTACCAGCTAATATTCATAAACGTTAATTTACAATCCAAACAATAAACAGAAGTTCACTTTTGGTACAAGCACTCCGGCAAACATTTACTGACTGCTCTTCATCAATGTCTTATGAACATCTCCATGAATATGATTCATTTATGTACATATTTTCAACCATTCTGGTGAAAGAAAGGATGGATACCAAACCAGTATCACAATGTTTTGCACACAAATGCCTCTGGGCTTTAGTGGGGCATGCAATTGTGATGTGATATAAAGCTGCGGTTGGCCATACAGCTAATGAGATATTGTTCCTCTTCCCTGGCTAGTCAGTAATATCATTATCTTATTTGGGAAGATGCAGAGGATGGTTTCTACGTACAGACCCTGCAGTCTTCCCCAGGTCTGCTCCACGGCCCTCTTGTATGCAGGGAAAGCATACCATATGGTCCTTAATTCCTGCTCATAAACTGAGGATTGGGCACTAAGCTGGGAGAAGGCCAATGTCAGCTCCAAACCATTAACTCCTGGTGAGTTCCTGGACTCACGTGAGGTTGCAAAAGCTTTTTTTTTTACCTCCTCATTCTCAGCATTTCTGTTACTCACATTATCCCAGGCTGCTTCAGAGGTGAATATTTTCTCTGAAGTACCTTTTATTATGTTTCTGAGAAAAGACTAAGCACATTCAGAAAAAAAGTCTCTGGAGCTATCAGAGCAGTGGTAAAGCTGGCGGGAATAAATGTTTTGGCTGTGCAGTGCCCAGAACATCAAGGACAGAGTTTTCTGTTGAAAGGAATAAGTGGATGCTTGTAAAAAAGGCAGACCCATAAAAGTATAAAGGCTCCACATACTTTATACTGGATGTCAGCTCACTTCAGAATGTAACTCAAAATGCTGCACGTGGTCTCTAATAGACCAAGCACTTTCCACCTCAGGTGACTCTACAGCTGCAGCTGCTTTTGCTCTGCCCATGCACAGAGAAACTGCTGCTGTGGGCTGTCCTCACCTGATCTGTCACTGCTAAGCATTTCAGAGAGGCTCCTCACGCACCTTGCCCACATGGCCATGCTTGGCCCAGTCATTGGGATGGCTACAGTCAGTACTCTGCCACTAGAGAGAAATAGTTGGCTTATCCTGAGATAGGAAGGCACAGGAAAATGCTTGCTGGCAAGGGCTTAGCAGGTGATTTCACCACATATCACCATTTGCAAAAGTTCTGATTTCAGAAGTATGTTGGGAGCTTGTATCTGCCAAATCCCCATGAGAACCAGTCACTGCCTCTACTTGCAGTGAAGCAGTACCAGGGGTATGTCCACACTGTGTGTCTTTAGCAGCAGCTGAGACATGGGATGGGGGGTAGTGGCTGGCATATCTGACCACAGCTCCATCACCTTGCAGACAGGTGAATAAATAGCAATGTATGCAACTAAACATATATTAATATTTCCCTGTGCTTTCTGTTTACAAAGAAACCCAGCAAGTTGCTGTCAGTCAAACCTCCAGCCAATGCCTCATGTATTAGTGTGATTGTTTGCAAAAAGAGTGAATGTCATATGAAATCAAAACAACATTTCATGCTGAGTTCAGTAAACATCAATCAGACTTCCATTTGCCTTTGTTTCCCCCTGGGCACCCATACTTCGTATAGGCTACAGCTACAATAGCTTTGTTAAGATATCTGGCTTAAGATCTATTAATGCCATTAGCACCCTTGCAGACATGGCACAGTTTGCTATCTCTTTTGTAAGTTCAGAACATTTTTACATCTGTTATACTTCCCTCCTCCCAGTAATTAGTGGGTGAAAATGAGAGAGCTTCACCTCGCTGTCCTCTGAAAAAAGTCACAAATTTCATGGTAGCTCAGATTTACAAACTGTATGACACAAGAACTTTTCTAATTAATACTGTTATTTCTCAAAGAGGAATGTTCTTAGTAGAACAAAAACCCCTGTCTCTTAAAAAATTACTCCACAAAGTCAAGCAGAATGATAGGCTAAATGAAGTTTTGATAGAAGCTCACCTCGCTGTCCTCTGAAAAAAGTCACAAATTTCATGGTAGCTCAGATTTACAAACTGTATGACACAAGAACTTTTCTAATTAATACTGTTATTTCTCAAAGAGGAATGTTCTTAGTAGAACAAAAACCCCTGTCTCTTAAAAAATTACTCCACAAAGTCAAGCAGAATGATAGGCTAAATGAAGTTTTGATAGAAGCAGGTGCCTTGCCACAATGGCGGGATTTTTTAATTGCTTCTGTTGAAATAGTACTTCTATGGAAGAATTAGACCTGTTTAAGTAAGTAGAAGTACAGTGATTTCTGAGGCAAAACTGCACATAGCAACAAGATACCTCCTACAGCCTATTGCTCATGAAAGCAGCAGCAGTGAACATGAGGGTGAGTGGCAGAGTCTTCAGGAGGTAAACTGCAGAGAAAATGTTCTAACCAAAGCCCAGAATGATATTCTTTCAAGTTTGCTCCCATTTTAATGAAACTCTGCTTCTTGTCACCAGTATGTATTTATTCAAACAGTCCAAGCCAGACTAAAGTTTCAGTCCAGGAAAGCTTAGCCTGCACAGGGGATGTCAGGTGCTGGCAGGAGGTCCTGTATGACCAGCTGTGATTCCCCAACCCTGGTCACATCATGCCCTAGACCTGGCCCTGAGCTTCTGTGTGAACCACCAGGGAGTGTTTGTGGTGCTGGCTAATCCCCTACTGCAGTTGCAGCCAGGCATTATACCGAAAGGCTTGAATTCAGCTGAAGCTTTGACAAAATATGAACTGGTACTTCTGGCTGATTTTGTTTAACTTTTACCCGAGTCCCAGTGTTCCCTACATCCTGCTACCCTTTTCTCCACAGCATGAAGCAAGGAGCTGTGGTTGTGGGCTGAGAGAAGGGGTCAGGTAGCCAGTTCCTGAGGTGCCGGCTGTCCCTCTGTTCATCCCAAACTGCCCCAAGCCGTCGTGACACCAAAATTATTCATTAGAAGACTTTGCCTTGAGGGAACTGCAAGCTCTACTTCTTTAATGATTTTAATGGTCAAAATTGTGCCAGGTCAAGCCATTTAACTGTGTGTTTAATTAGTCATCTGTATGCATGCAACTTAGAGGCGTTCAGCTGTACTATTTTGTAGGGATTAACTAAGTGGGCAGTAAATCATCCATGCCAGTAATAAAAGTATTTACAGCAGTACTCCTTTTTTAATTTTTTTTTAATTATTGCTGCATTGTTTATACTGGTAGAGGTCTGCATAAGAATAGCTGTGCTCAAACTGATGGAAGAAACACAGTCTGGGGCTTTGACAAACATCGACTAGAAACAACAGTGGGCAACACAGAAAGAGCTGAAATGTAAAGTTCACAGCCAGGCAACCCAAAAAATTGTTGGCAGCTGCAGGCTTGCTGTGTTAAAGAAAATAAACAAGCAACTAACTTGGCCCTGTGGAGGCTCATAATTTAAAGAGGAACAGGAGAAGAAATATGACCAGAACTGGTAGGTAGTAGTCCTCTGGCTTGAATAAATCTTAAGAGTATTTGGCTGCTAACAGGTCACAAGTTTGTACTGGCAAAATACTGCCTGGAATCAGCACAGTTAGCCTCCCGGTCCTGCTTGTTCTGTGAGTGAACAAACCATTTTCTATGTAAGTGCCATTGAAATGTTGCAAGGAATTATGGGACCATGATTTTGCATAGATAAACGTGTGTTTTGAAGTGGAGAAATATTTTTGCACCTACATCACATGGAGAGTCCCTCCTAAACAGAAGCAACGTGCTTGTTTTCAGTTTTGCACAAATGTTTTCTATGCTGCCTTTCACAATAAATCTTTTGGTAGAATGTTGGCAGTTTATAACGAGCACTGACCTGTGAAGCAGAGGAAAATAGATATTGTTAGAAATCTTGGCTGGCTTGCTCAGAGGTCATGTGGTAGGGCCAGGTAACTTTTGAAGTGGTGCATGGGGAGCTGATTGAGTGATACAAGCTGCAATAACAACACAACTGACCTGAGTGTGTAAGCCTCTTTGCACTATTTGGCATGTTTAGCCCAATAAATAACATCACAGGACATCCATTCCCATTGTGTTGTTATTCCAGCATCACTCGAATGGGTGGCCAAAGGCTCTCCACATGTGTGGTTTGCTTTTGGAGAAAATAGGCAATGAATTCAAGTGTCATTGAACCACTGCTGTTTACCACTGTCCTGCCACTCTTAGCTCAGGTGAAAGCAAACAGCGGGAGACATCCTTTCTGATCACAACTTTTCAAGCAGTTCTTGACCTCTAAATTTCTCTCTTGTTCTTCAGTCAGGTCAAGGGTTTGCTTGCTGCCTTCTCTCTTGTTTTTTTTGCTATTCCTACTACAGACAAACTAAGTCTACTGTCTGCAAGAAGAGTATGCAGCCTGAGGCTATATAGTTTAAAGTCTGCTCAGACCACTTACCCTCCGTGGTTGCTGTGCCTCCAGGATGTGCCCGTGGGGAGTGAGGCCCATGGACGATGAAAATCTGCACACAGGTCCTGAAATGTGCTTTCGGCTTCCTTAGCTGCTGAAAGCTTAAAATGACTGCTTGGTCCGGCAGGTCCTTGACTTCCGCTGTTGTGGGAGACGACTTGCATCTTGTGCAAGTCTGTTGAAATGTTAAACTGGGCCCTTGTTTCTGCCTTTCAGTCATAAACTTTCAAAAGAAAATAAGTTATAAGTAGGATAAAACTCTTCATAAATTCAGGTCATGTTCAGTAAATACTTCTATCGAAACAGCTAATCCTGAGTTGGGAGAGAGGATTTTTCAAAGTGTGATTTTTTTTCTTTGTGAAAAAAGGAAAACAGGCCTTCAGGAGTAGCTTTTTCCAATTTGAACCAAAAATATATTTGTTTAAACAGGTCACTGTCTTTGTCCTGAAATATATGAAACAATTCGCTGCAGGTAGAGCACAAATGACTGCTGGTCAGCCCCAGATGACTGGGCATCTGCCTGTGAGTAAATGGCTTTCCTCCTGCTCTCTAGCTTCCTTTCTGGTTCTGTTGGCACACATTTGTCACCCTTCCCAGCTGAACCATTTTTCACTGTGTTTGCTCTTTCTCCCTATTAAATTTATCGACTGAACAAATCTGCTGCTCTTCTGAGCGGAGGTCTGCCCTTTCTCTCACCATCCTGCAGTCACCCGGCATGCTCCCTGGCTCAGAGGCTCTATCTGGTGGAGGTATGGGTGGCTGGGTCACATAGCTGCTGGCCAGGAGTGGTACACTCATGAGACAATTGAGATAGGAAAATGCTCTTTGACAGGTCTATTGACTGCTGCTCCACTGGTGTCTCCTAGATGTAGATCTAGGAGCAAGCTCTTTTGTCCTGCACAGCTGCACAGGAACAAACCAGAGAGGATGACAGTCTTCCATCTCTCCAGAAGCCCTTGGAAGCCCTTGCTGGCTTTTGTTGTGCTCATCCCCGCCAGCCCCTTCAGGAGCTCTGTTTGCCCTTCCTGCAGCTGCAATTACCAGCGCTCCCCTTGGCAGCTTTCTCACTCTGGTACATTCTTTTTTGTTATGCTAATAGACTTATAACCAGCTCCAGCTTCTGAGACTGTAATACACCCCTTTTCATTCTCTGATCTACTTCTCTCCGTGCACTAGGACAGCGAGCGGTTTGCCAAGGGCCCAGCAGAACGTGTTTAGCTGCCTGAGTCTGGTTGTTCCTATTAGATCCTGGCATGCTTTTGAGATTTGTCACTTCCACACGAATCACACTCCTAATCCTGGGGTTTAGCAAAGTTTGGATGGATTTGGATTCTACTACATCTTTTTTAGGGGTGATGATAATGCTCTCTGATGAAAGACCTCTGGGTGGAAAGCCTCTGTGCTAAGTACGAGCATAAGAACATCATTTCGGTCCAACATTCTATCTTTTTTTAGTTTAAGGATGGGTGCCTGTGTCGAGGTGACAGTGTGAGTGCATTTGGGCTCTGAACATGTATTTGGTACCTTGGGGGTGAAGAAGTAAGTGATTTATGGTTGCTGTAGAGGCATGTACAAACATGGACATAATTGAGATCCTTCATTCCACAATCTGGCCCTGACAGAGATGGTCACTCCAATTACATTCCCAGAGAGCTGTGCTTCCTGGTGTAAACCTTTTGAAGTGTTCAAGCCTCATGGGACTGTCTTTCGTCAGAACAGAATATGGCTATTTTCATAAGTCTTGAACTTAGGTGATTAATATGTGATTAAAAATATTTCAACCTGGTTTTGTAGTCATGTTCCTCTTTCATTGGCCTTTGGAGTGCCAGTCTTTAGTATTTGTACCACTGTACCATTTCATGACTGCTTTTTCTTCTTCTTCCCTGGTGCAGGAGGAGCCCTTTGATTTATGGCATTATGTATAAAGGTCACATAACAGCCAGTTCTCTGTATAAAGTTTGAACTGCAATATCACGTGAGAGATATTATGCCATTCCACATCTAAGCAAAGCACATATCTTACCATAAACACCTATAAAAGGCAGGGAAGAGTAGCCCAGCATAGTCAGGGAACTGTGGTGGGAAACACAAGAAGGGCAGTTTCACCGACAAACACAGAGGAGTTGGGCAGGTGTTCAGATAGAAGTTTTTTTAATTTTCTAAAGTAAAGCCCTCACTCTTCTTTACAAACTTTGCCTTCCATGAAAATTGCTGATAGAGGGGCATGATTTGAACCTCACTGAGAAACCATTTCAGGATGGGAAAGTGTGAAGGGAAAGATTCCCTCTAGGTGTCTAACTTGGAAGGCATGGACGTCAGTGAAAATTCCTATGAAGCTACTTTTTTGTGTATCAGAAGTTGAGGGCCAGTTCTCTGGTGGCTGGTGTAAACAGCTGCATGCCAGGGCATCACATGTGAACACATGGAAGGGAGACTGGGTGGTTTTCAGTAGCATGAGCAGGGACGAAATGGCATGGCTGGCATGGGATTTCTTCTGGAAGACAGACTTCTGCTGCCTCTGCACAGATTGCCAGGCTCTCCCTGTGGTTTAGTTTGTTTGTTTAACCTCTCTCTGACAGTAAATATCATTTGGAAGAGCTTCAAGTTTTGGGATAGCACAAGCTTTGATTTGGTAGAAAATGGGACACCTTTCAATGTGTCAGGGTGGAGCAGATAACTGGCCAAAGCTGAAGAGCCCTTCCACAAAGCGGGTCTTTCCAGCCACCTCTCAGGATGTAGGCACCGATGCTGAGCTTATCCAGTTCTCAGGGGAGCGTGGTATTTTCTGTCTGTAGGAAATCCTTCCTTTATCTCTGTCCAAAAGGAAAAGATAGGCAGTACTGCTCTCCAAAATCTGCTCTAAGAAGCCTTTTTCACTGCCTTCCCTACTTCTCTGTAGTGCCCCAGTAAAATTTTACATTAATTATATTTAGCGTGCTTGATGGCTTCACAAAATCTTTAACTACAAGGGAACTTGATGCGTTTCGTGTTTGGAAATTTGCTTTGTTGTTGTTGTTGTTGTTATGTTGGTCCTAGCTTGCCTCTGAAAAGGCAGCTGCTCCTTGCTCCTACCCTTAACATCACAGAGGTCTGCTCACTCCCAACTGCTGCAGCGCTTTGTGCAGCTGGAGAAGCAAAACATCTGCCAGACAGACTATCGGCAGGACAAGGCTTTCTCACCGGGCATCCTGCCCCCATTACTTTTATTTTAACAGCACAGAAATTAAAAAAAAAAACAAAAAAACAAACCAAAAAACCAACTCTGCACAAAAAGAGGCCAGCGAAAATGACTGTAAAATGGTCCTGATATATGATCAGAAATCAGGGAGTATTAGTGCTCCTGGCCTCAGTAACTCCCTAATAAGTGTAAGGAGGCAGGGAGTAAGTTAGGTTTTGAGAGAAATTTATTTGAGCCGTGAAGAAACATTTACCAGAGTAGTTCCACTATACCGTGCAAATCACATTTCCAAAACTGCTGTGCCCTGGCAGGCATCACCAGGTGCTTGGTTTTCCAGCGCTGCTTCCCACACTTGCAGAGATGAAACTGGGGCAATGCCCAAGGGGCTGAGACCCCTGATCCCCCTTTCCTGTCTCCTGGCCCTTCCCAGCCCTGTTTTGTTTTACTGAGATGAAAATCTCTGGTAATCATTCACCTAATTTGTGTGTGTAATCTATTACTCCACTCAGCAAGAATGAGGTGTCTGTGGGCACGTGATGGGTATAATCACCATGCTAACTGGCATACCAATTGCAGTGGGTTTTCAGTCATTGGTTACATCATGCCTTGTACTTTTTTTTTAGACAATGCAAAAGTCAGGCTGTGTTGCAGGTGGGGTTTAGGTTTGTAGCAGTACTCTCTCTTTTCAAAAATAAAAGCACTACTGATCCCTGAATTTTACAAGGTGATAGTTGCAGCAGGGAGAGAGGTCCAACTTGGAATATTCAGAAAACTAACAGCAATAAAGAAACACAAACCATGCCTTTATCTGATCTTTGGAGGAGCTGACCTTCACTTGGTCTGATGTAAAGCAGCCCTGATGAATACACACTGCCTGGGTAGTCCCAGCTGAGCTATTTCCAGCACAAGCAAGAGGTGATTAGAGCAGTAAAAAGCTCCCTCCTGTAATTTTTTTTTCAATGATACCGCAGAAGACACCAGCAACCCTATAGTGCAAGGACTAAGGGAATAGAGGTTCATTTTATTTCTCTTTCAGGAAAAATGCACAGTCATAATCACATAAAATTCTGCACATTAGCCACTTTTACAATATAGCATCTCTTCAAGAAAGACAAAAATGGAGAATATGTCATAAGCCTTGATGACCTCATAAGCCATTATAGCTAAGGAATACACTTAATTCCCTTCTGTGATAAATCTGGAATTGATCTTCCATTTAAGTCCTCTTTTTAACAACAGCAGCATAGTTGCAGCTTTGGAGCCATGGAACGATTGCCGTGTGGTTGGTAATTTTGTTGTTGATATTGTACTTAATTTGGTGAATAGCCAAACTTCGCTTTCTGTTTCTCCCTTCCTGTCACCCTGCCCTGTGCCTTAGATGCCTATGCGGGGCAGCTAACCACCAGGCCTTTCCCAGTGGCAGCTGGCACCTGAATTTTGGACCAGCTCTGACCATAAACTGCATATTCCCCCAAGGAGACACCTTCAATGGGAAAGGAGGAGGTTGAGAATGCTCCAGCTGCAATGGAGATGAGGGGATGCAGAATTTGTAATGAGGCCACCCTGCACAGATGTATGATGGTGCTCCTGGCTGGTGTGACTTGCCTGGCATTCCTTCCAGCCACTGGACTCACAGGGGGTGTCTAGAAACCATCCAAGCACTATCGAAGTGCAGATGAAGCCCCAGTTAGACCATATGCAGAGTGGGGACCAACAGAGAAATACAGTTAGAGACACTGGAAGGGATCGGAGGGAGTGACAATGTGGCATGGCCAGCGTGCACAGCTGCAGCGGCTGCAGAGTGGGGCTGAAGAGCTCAGTTTTCTTTTTAGCATTGCAAAGGAAAACTTTTGTGAAGGTTTAAAGGATAATAAGTGAGCTTTGGGTATATTTATGAGGTGTTCCTGCCAAGATTAGGTGCTGCAGGAGAGATAGCATGGGAAGGCCTGTTTGAACCCTTGCAAGGCAGACAACTAAGCATCACTGGCACCACAGGGGTCAGTGCACCTGTACCAGATAGACAGAGATGAGCCTGGAGGAAGGATAAAACACTGTCACCCTCTAAACCACTCTCCCAGGCTGATGCAGTGGAGCTGTTTTAACCCTTACAGTTGGTACAAACTTCCTGCTGCCAGTGCCAGCTCTTGTGGAATATCGCAGAGTTCCTTATTACCCTTCAAAGTGATGTTAAAGAGAGCCTGAGATAATGAGGCAGATCAAAAAAGACAGGTTTGTTTAAACAGTATTTTCACAGGCAATATACTACTTCAATGGATAACAATATCTTAACAAATGGGAACCTGCATGTAGTTGCCCAAAGAAGCTCGGCTTTCATCCTCTGCATTTGAAATAAATGATTACACAGGCAATATTACAAATCAAGAGGGAACACCCAGGCACTCTGGAACTTGAATGCTGGAGCAAAATTTTGGCATTGCTACAGTCAAATCATGCACTGACTGTGCTGAAACTGGGATTTTTTTGCAAGTCTCTAATGAATAAAAGAGACAAATGCAGTTTTCAGCCTTTACTCAGACTGACACGAGTCATTTAAAGATTCCAGTGGCTCCTCTGAAGCACGCTTAGTTGAAACTCAGACAAATAAAGTGCTGATGTAGCCAATTAATGAAATACAGCCTTAGTTTTACTTGTGGGTTGAAATCAGTGCAATCATTAACCTGTTTGAAGTACTTTGTTGAGTTAGAGCTAAGACTTTGTAAAAATATGAATGTTGATTGAACTCAAATAGCATTTTGCATAAACTTGAAAAAGCTTGGAAACAGCTTTTGTAGTTGACATAAGTGTGCACAATCTTGTGGAATAAAAGTTACACTTGGAATATCACAGAATCACAGAATCACAG
>NW_010170695.1:0-847 GCF_000695765.1 Mesitornis unicolor | reverse complement strand
GGCTGCGCAGGGCCCCCACCCTCCCTTTCCCACCCCCGGGCAGCGCCGCCCGCTTGGTTCCCCTCGCTGCGAAGCTGGGGGGAGGGCGAGTCCAAAGGGACGGAGGTCGCTAAGCTGCCTTCAGCAAGCAATGGGTTAAACGCAGGAGGAGGAAAAAAAAAAGGAAAAGAAAAAAAAAGGGAAAGAAAGAAAAAGAGAAAACCTAGCCTGACTTTGCCTCTTGGAAAGCTTTAGGTTGCAGCCCTGCCTTCCAAGCATTCTTTAAACTAGAAATGTGGGAGGGACTCCAGGAGAGAGAGAGAGATGGCTATCAACTGAATTCATTACTGTAAACATCTCCCTGGGGAGTCAGGCAGGGTGGAAAAAAAGGCACGACTTACATTAGCAGGGAATAGTCAGATCTGAGGCATCATTACTGCTAAGATCAGGCTGCAATCCCGGCTGAAGGCAGGCGCAGGACTTGGAGAGAGCTGGTCACACACGCTCACACACAAACACTCACAGACGCGTCCGATGCCTTCTCCGACTTCCAAGGGTCCTGGGTCTCCGTGTCTGCTCCTCATGTGATCCTTTCCTCATTACCCAAGGACAGAGAGAAAAAAAAAAAAAAGAAAGAACCCCCAAGACCAGGCGTACCCTCGGTTCCTTCTCGTTTATTTTTTGACCGGGGAAGGAGGAGCGGCGGGGGCAAGAGCGATCGAAGCGAGGAGAGAAAGTGCGTTGGGGATGCCAGAGCCGCGGGCTGCGCGCCGGAGGAGGAGGTGGCGGAGAAGGGGGGAGGACGATGCCGCTGCCTCGTAAGGGCGGAGGAAGGCGCGGGAGGCGCGGGGGTCGCTCCGAAGCGGCG
>NW_010170694.1:20871-33161 GCF_000695765.1 Mesitornis unicolor | reverse complement strand
CACCGCCCCAGGCAGGACCGGCCCCCACCCCGCCCCACCCGACGGGCACACAGACCAAACCCCCTCGGGTGTTACATTTCTTCCTGCTTTTCCCTTTTCGCCACTTTTTTAAATACAGCCACCCCTCGGGCATTAATTAAACCATCCTCAGTTATTATAATGGCACTTAATCTTTCTTTCCCCTGCATTTCCACCAGCATCCCAGCTCTTTTCTCCTCCTTATGAAGTTGCAGGCTGCTCTCCTGTCCACTACATCACTGCAGACTTGTGCAGTTCTTACGTTCACCGATTTGCTGTATATTCTAGTTTTGACATTCGAGGAAACATTAACAGTGCTTGCTTTTGCTAGAAAGTTGCAGTTTTGCTTGCTTCAACCTTGCACATCTCCCTGACTTGGAGGGAGGGTCTTGGGAGAATTGCCCTCCCAGCCTCAATTTTGGGGAAATTCATATGGAGGTGGCAGTGGAGAGCAGCAGAACCTGTCACCTCCCACTCTGCCTCCAGGAGAGGGAGACTTTCTTCCCTCCATGTGTAGCCATGAAGACTGAGGTACGGTTTAGGCAGATTTTACAAATAATCTTAGCAAAAGACATTTTTCATACAAATCAGCTCCACTACCTCCACTGCAAACACATCCCTCTCTTCCCAATTCCTCTAAGCAGATCTCCTATTCCCCCCTTCCGATCGCAGTACGTTAAGGCTCGCACCATCTCTTCCCTAATCTCCCGTAAATCTGTATTCAATCCGTTTTCAAAAAAACCCAACCAAACACTCAAAAACCAAGTCACACGAGCTAGGTGTGTGGAAACAAGCTGGTTTTTAAAACCTGCATTCCTCTTATTTTTTGAGACAAACACAACCCTAGTGGTGGTGGTGCAGAGGGAAATGGGCTCTCCCCCTTGCACTGCACCTGAGAGGGAGATCCTAGCCTGTCCACACCCCTGCATGGGGATGCCAGGAGCCTTCTCAGATGGTCCTGGTTCTCTGCCCTGGTGAGACTGCATCTGGAATATTGTGTCCAGTTCTGGGCCCCTCAGTTCAAGAAGGACAGGAACTGCTTGAAAGAGTCCAGCAGGGCCACAAAGATGATGGAGGGAGTGGAGCATCTCCTGCTGAGGAGCGGCTGAGGGAGCTGGGGCTCTTGAGCTTGGAGCAGAGGAGACTGAGGGGTGCCCTCATTCATGGGGATCCATTTGGAAAGGGCGAGTGTCAGGAGGAAGGAGCCAGGCTCTGCTCTGGGATGTCCAATGCCAGGACAAGGGGCAATGGTCCCAAGCTGGAGCACAGGAGGTTCAAGCTGAAGATGAGGACAAACTTTGTCAGGGTGAGGGTGGCAGAGCATGGCCCAGGCTGCCCAGAGAGGTTGTGGAGTCTCCTTGTCTGGAGACACCCAAAGCCCTGGCCGTGTTCCTGTGTGACTGCTCTGGTGATCCTGCTCTGGCAGGGGTTGGACTGGGGGAGCTTTCCAGGTCCCTTCCAACTCCTGACATTCTGTGATCCTGTGTCTGGGAAAGAGCAAGTCCCTGCACTTGCGAGGGGCTTTGTAAGGCTTTGCCACTTTCCCAACACGCACCCTTCTGGGACCATACACAGCCCTCCCCTCCTCGAGGAATAGGGACACAATGCTTGCTGGGCCGGGCTGGTGTTTCCTCTCTAATTTTGAATTAACTACACTGCTTTAACACTGGTATAACTTTCGGTTCATGTCATCCCCTTTCAACAAACTTGTCAATCTCTAATGAAAAAAGAAGGAGCTCCCTGGCTCTCTATTTTCACTGTTCCTCCAACAGTGCCAAAACAGCCCCTTGCATTACTGTAAATCCCATTTTTCCGTATATGCAATTAAACAATAATGGAGAGGAGGGGGAAAATCAGTGCCATGCTCACTAGTTTTCCTGGCACAGCTAAAGGAGATCTTTAAAGATCTCCTTACAATGTGTCTGTAGATGTTTTATTGCTACTATTTCTTTCTTCCTATAAAACTGAGTAAACTTAAAATGACCAGAAGACCTTTACTCTCAGGTGTAAGGTCACAGCATGATGACCTGGAGAGTTTTGTTTTGGTACAGCCCAAACCTGCTTTATGGCCCATACAGATACCTGCTTTTACGGCATTGCTTTTATGATGTACTCTCCTGTATGTGTGAAGGCGCAGGGTGCAGCAGTGGGCAGGCTGCCATCATAGGAGATAATTAAAGTCTCTCCCGTCTGAAAACCCTGTCTGCAGCTGAACAAGGGGATGTCCATGGAGACAGGGCTGTTTTTCTCTATTTTCCTATGGAGAGGATGAGGGTTTGGATTAGGGGAGTTTTTCTAATAAACAGGGATGAAGTTTGTTTCAGCAGCTGGTTTCTGTGTTCTGCCAAAATATTAAAACATGGACCAAAGCTAAATAAACACATCTGAGGTTGCGCTTGGGCACATCCTTAGCAGCAGATTGGAAGGTGGGGAGGGCAGATGGAAACCCCCAGGAGCAGGAGCATGCAGAAGCAGGTACAACTCAGCTGGAAGATGGGAGCCTCCTTCTGCAGAAATCCTAAATTTGGTGTCATGTTAAAGAATGTCCTCTGCGGCAAACCCTGGCGTGACAGCTTCTGGGTAAATGCTCACACAAATTGGTGGCAAACTCAAAACCGGAGCAGGAAACCAGTTACAGCAGGAGATATTGGTGGTAAACAACTGGTTTCTAAAGATACCTGAAAATAATCGGTCTTTGCCCTGGTGATGCTGCTCTGAAGAGATGCTCAGAGGGTGGGACTGACAGCACAAACCCTGGCCTCACCAGGTCAAAAAGGACTTCCGAGCAATTTGGGGAGACTTTGGGCTCCCCTCACAGCAGCTGCCTGTGTGCATCCTCCCCCATCCATTTCGGGAGCACAGCCCTCCCTGCCCGGGGCTGGGCTCCGCTTACTCATCCACAGAGAACAGACGCTTCCTGGAGGGCAGGTTTCTTTAATTTGCTGGCAAGCGGCAACAAAATTGATTAAAATTGCAAAATACCTTTTCAAATGCCTCATTTCCCTGTCCCTCCGTGTAAGTAAGTGACTGCTATTGTATTCCCAGCACCTCCGCTCCAGAGCTGCTGAAAGAAGAGGGGCAGAGGGGGAAAAGGGGCTGGGAGCAAGGCAGAATCTGAAACCCTTCCTCTCCCCAAAAGGGCCCATTTTCCAACCTTTGCCAAGCTTTCTGTGACAGTTCCCACAGATATTTTAAGTCATGTTTTTTAAATCAAATGAACTAAGCCCCTTCACTTACTGAAGCCCAAGGTCAGATGAACAGCATTTAAAATTGAAGGTGGCAAAAAAAAAGTGACTGGTGTTGACAACTTGAGTGTTTTTCTTTTCCTGAAAAAAGAAATAAAACCCAAAAGGAAGAAAAACCTGGGCTCCCCTGAGAGGGAAAAGGATTTCTATTTGTTCTCAGTGGACCACTGAGTTTTGTTTGAAGCCTTTTACGCAAGGCATTTTATTGCAGCCAAAGGTAGGAACTACAACTCTATAACCCCAGCAGTGTTTTTCCTTCATTGAGTCTTTGAAAGTCAATTAAAGGCTTTAGAAATTGCTTCCACATTAGAAAAAAAAAAATCCATACCTAGCTCTGCTGCATGAAAACAGCACTGGGTAAGTGAGCGCCTAAAGAGGTAACTGCAGTCCTTTAAAGCATCTGTTACTCTCATTTCTCAAACTAGTCTGTTATCAATTTTCCATTTGCCCATGAAAAACATCAGCAGAAATCCAATCCTGTCAAAATGAAGCTTCTGAATTTATGAATGAGATAAGCAACACTTGTCTGCAAAACCAAAACACTGGCCCCCGTGGCTGAGGTTGTGATCTGTCTTAGGAGAGAGACAGCCCAGCCCTCCAAAAACAGGCCCACACATTTATATTCCTAGGAATAGTCGTAACTTTTCCAGTCCATGCTAATATAGGTTATTACTTGGGAAGAGGTTTCAATTCAGCAACATTTTTGGCTCTGCACCCCAACCAGATGCAATCACAAAACGCAAGCAGGGGAACAGATCAATAGTTCCCTCCTTGGTGAGTGCAGAATTACCCTTGTCCCCTCTGTGGTCTCCTCACCACTCAGCATAACCAGGCCAATACAACACATTCCTCAGTGTTTTGCCACAAGACCTCCAGCATTCAGGGATTTACCACTAATATTTTCATATTCGAGGTTTTAATTAAAGAGAACCTAACTCTGCCCAGCAGCTCCTGGGGCACTGAGCAGCAGCAGGGATGTGGGCAGCACACCACCAACACAGCTCCACGTGGTCAGCCTGCAGCCCTCAACATCCCTGTGGCTATTTGGGGAGAGCCTGTAACTTCCAAAAAGCCTCTCCAGAGCTGTGTAAGATGCTTTGCTGCAGAGCACGTCCCTGTGCCCAGCGGTGGGGATGTTGGTCCTGGTGCTGCTGAACCCCCTGGGATGCTGACTGCTCCTCATGGCCCTGCTTTCCACCAAGTAGTATGTTACAAGGTGGTCAAGGAGAGGTCAAAACAGAAAGTTATGAAATGTCTAACTTTTTTTTATTTTGGTAAGCCCCAGTATGAATAGCCCAGAGGCCAGGCAGGCAGAGGGGTTTGTGCATTAATGTTTATCAATTTGGAAAGGGTGAGTGTCAGGAGGAAGGAGCCAGGCTCTGCTCTGGGATGTCCAATGCCAGGACGAGGGGCAATGGTCCCAAGCTGGAGCACAGGAGGTTCTATGTGAACATGAGGAGAAACTTTGTCAGTGTGAGGGTGCCAGAGCATGGCCCAGGCTGCCCAGAGAGGTTGTGGAGTCTCCTTGTCTGGAGACACCCAAAGCCCTGGCCGTGTTCCTGTGTGACTGCTCTGGTGATCCTGCTCTGGCAGGGGTTGGACTGGGGGAGCTTTCCAGGTCCCTTCCAACTCTCATATTCTGTGTGATTCTGTGCAACATGAAATAACGCTCTCCAGAGCCAACAAACCTCATATATGGCTCCAGCCCTGTGTCTGTGCCATCAAACCATGCAGCTACATGAAGTGTTGCTGCTGGATGTGCTGTTTCCTGGAGATGATAAAATAAACTGAGAAGTGACATCACTTCTTATGTTTTTCCCCTGTTGCAGGAGTTTAATCAGCAGCCCAAATCAAAGCATTTGTGTTGGTAAAAAGATGGCTACAATTAATCTAAATCTAATAACCGGAATGTTTTCACTGGGGAATTAAATCAAATTATTCCTTTGCTATTGCCTCTTCGTCTCATTTACATTTTAATCCCCATAGGATCTTGCTCTGTTATATTTGGAAAATGACTGCATAGAAAGGGAAAAACAACGTGGTTGAAGTACTCAAAGACGCACAGAGAATTTAGCTATTAACTTTTATGGCACAAGTCTGGCTACGCCAAGCGCTGAACGACTGAAAAATAGCACAAATACTGTGGGTTTTTTTCCAAACATCCCTGAATGCAGAGCCTGGAAGCATCCCAGATTGCGCACACAAACACGGACAAACAGAGGGGCAGAAGGTTGTGTTGAAGGTGTAATTACACATTAGCCAGAGCAGAGCAGACCACTCTTTCATTTACACCAGAATAAAGAGGACTCCTTACCGAGGATGCTGTGTACAGAGAGAAACCTCCACCTCCCCACCCTGTGCTTCTCCACTCCCAAGCTCAAGCCTCGTTTTCTTTGCTGCAGAGTTTTACCACAGGGTAACAAGTTCCTATGTTTTTTGCTCAAGGTAAACACACAGTGAAGAAAGGCACTGTAGTGTTTTCAAAGTAAAATTAGTACTATATCCCGCCTTATTCCAATTTGCCATCCCTAATTGCTCTTAATTTAAAGCAGAAGCACAAAAAAAATAGAGCACTTGCATTTCTGCCCTGTTGAGGGTAGGAAGTCCTGGTAAACACACACTGTGTCACACAGGCCACTCCCCAGACCCCCAGTGCTGTGGGAGCAGCTGATCCCACCAGGGATACCCCACTACACCAGCAACAGAGGCAGCACCTTCTTCCACCCCAGTGCATCTTCTGCCACTTTCAGCCAACTTAAAGTCACTAAAAAAATCCCAGTTTTACTTAAAATAATTATTTTCATGTGATCCTGTGCATCCCTTCACTTACAAACATGTGAAATGTTGGTAATGTACTAGAAAATTAGCAATGAAGGATTTACCCTTGGAGTTGTTTCCAATTGCACTGTTTGCCCCTGTGTTAAGCTACCCCAACACATCATCCACACAATGTCTGCTGTCTTCAACCTGTTTGCTTACAGTGCTCTTTTGCTGCAGGTTAGCAAAGATCTGCAGTTTGGACTGCCAAAACTAACCCAATGAGTTGTGACTGCAGGGTCCAAACACACCCAGCCTCTCCACAAGGACCTTCTCCAAAGCATGGCCCTAAGCAGCTGTGCCACAGCTGGGGCCAGAAGACCACCGCTGTCTCCATGGCTGTCCTGCCATGAATCAACTCTCAAGTAGTTGTCACCAGGACAGAAAGAGGATCACCTGCCTGAATAACCCTTCAACAAGGTGGAGAGCTTTAGATCTGATGTTTGAGAGAGAAGGGATGCTACAGGGATGCCATAAAGAGCGAGTCCCACTCCAGGACAACAGAAAGCTGGCACTGCACGGTGTTGGCTGAGTCTGAACTAGGTGTCAGCAGCTCCTTGGCTCAGGAACGTCACACTGGTTTGCAAGTACCCTCTGGGACACTCTTGTTTGCAGATCATAGTACTCCGAGCCTTTATATAATGTGGGTATTTTCCCAAAAAATTAACCCCAGCTCACCCAAGCTTTCAAGGTGTTAGAGGGACAGTCAAAGCTGCAGAAAACTATCACACAAAGGCATTGAAGCTTTATTGTTCATTTTTTTTCCTAGCCTGTTGTGAAAAGTAATGGTAACTCCATGAGGGTTTCTACTCTTACTGTGAGGTCCCCCAGGGCTGTAGCATTCTGGGAGCAGGTACTGCTGTTTGCTGCATATTTGTCAGGCCCATTTGATTTGCTTGAGGGAGAAGGATGCACCAAGCAGAAGCCAGTCTCAGCTAATACCATACAGCTCTTATCACCAGCAGGCTGCTATACACTGCTAGAGGGGGGGTGGGCAGCAGGACTGCAGGGTAACTTCTGCAGCTGCTCTGCACATCACCTGCTCCTCTTCATGGGATGGAGGAAACCCAGCAAGCTCCTTCATTACCTTTCAAATGGAGTGAAATGCTGGGCTACAGAAACCAGAAACAGAATCAAGCTTGGGAAGGGATTAACTCCCGAGTCACACGGTGTGGGTAGCTGTGCCCTGAGCGCGGGCTGATGCAATACACAACGTTACTGTAGGTAAACTCAGCTGGGCTCCTGTGCCTGCATTTTCTGTGCTGCTTTGCCCTTCTGGCTGACCGTTGTCCAGCAGATCAAGCTCGATGCTTTAGTATTAACTTTCAAGGTCTTAGACAGATTGCTCTTTAGGAGCCTGTTGAACTTTTGACACTGTACGTCCATGTTACCCCACAAGATCAAAAAGAGGAGACTTTTGGTCCAAGTGCAGTGTTTGCTCAAGCTTGCTGTAATCCAGGGTTTGTGGACTGTCCTTCCCAGGAGCCCCCTAAGTGCCACTGAAATGACTCCTCCTAAGACAGGCTTCAAAGATGCACCTACTGTCTAAGTCGTGTTTATGTGGCACCCCGTCACTTAGCACTCCTGGAGCCCTTTGTGAAACCGAGTGTTTACAGACACAGAATTAATTTCTAAAACTTCATTCTCAGCCCCCTTTCCTAAATACCATGCTTGAGGCTGGAATTCAGCAGGCTTCTAGTGCTATAGATCAGCAGATCGAACTTTGCAGCTGAAAGATGAAATCCTGGCTCCACTAAAGCTGATGGCAAGGTGCCTGCTGACTTCAGCGCAGCCAGAGTTTCACCTAGAAACAATATTCAATGTTAATGTTTGTTGAAGCTTTCTTTTTAAATTACTCTGGTGCAAAGAAACACACACTGTCCTAAAGGGCTGCTTTGTAAACAGTTAGCTGTGTCATTTCTGAATATTGTAAAACTAGAGTTAGTGCTTCAAGGTATAATTCTCCCTGAAGGGATTCCCTGCATGCTCTCAACCACTCTGGGCAGGCTTTACTGCTGCTTTCCACCTCTCTGAAACACAGCATGCAGCTTCACTGGGCGCTACAGAATTGCTCTAGATTTATGCTGGTGTAGCTGAAAGGAAGATCAAACTGAGCATATACAATTACTCATACACTCAAGGATATTTATTCCCTGAGATGAAGCTCCTAAATCTGTTATTGCCATTCCCTCTTCTATTACTATTAGCATGCTGCTGCTTTCAGATCTATGGAGATGTCAACACCATTTACTGGAAGCAACAACTAAAAGATGAGAACATGACAGGGAAATGTTTGGAATTATTAATCATTTGCAAGAACAGAGGAGGTAATTGATCTTCCTTAATTCTAGAAGAGTCTATAATTGGTACACAGGGATTCTTCCTAAGACTTTTTATTCCAAGATCTATTTCTTTCACAGTTGGTTGTTGGGTTTTTTGGGTGAGGGGTTGTTGTTTTGTTTTGTTTTTTTAACACAGATGCTACAGTGATTTAAAAACTGAGTGAGGTGAAGAGCAACAGCAACTGCACCATGGGATAGATCCCCGGAGAGGAAAGGTGCTCATGCAGCAATAAACACAAGCGCCTGTGAAAATGTAGGACAGGCAGGACCCCCCTACCAGCACGGAGCTCTTCACCCAAAGTCTACGTAAAGGCAATTGCAATGTTGAAAAGGAAAAGTCATCTTGCTTCACAGCATCTCAAGTGTTCCTGTTTACACTGACACTCTCCTGTCTTTACATGCGACACCTGGGAAAGTCAGGACTTCGTGCATGTGGCTGTAGCTTATAACGATAGCTCTGCAGCAGCAAGACTTCCTAAAAGTCTGTATTTAAAGATGGGAATGTCAGTGGTGAAAACTGCGTTTTATACCGTAATGGCTTCTTTCCCCATCAAGATCACTGACAGCAGGTCCCTGGCTGTACTTGCCTCTCTGTCCTCATCTGGGTGTTGAGGGCTCTAGCTCAGGGACTATGTAAACAAACAGCCAAAAGTCTCAACTGATGTGAGGTATGTCTAATGTCTGGTGCTCAGTGTCAGACACCCAGTTTTCAGAGGGTCTGGACAGCCACCCTGAGCCCTCAAACAGCCCCCGTGGCCTGAATCTCTCCTCAGTCTCTCACACTCCGTTAGCTCCCACTTCTCAGCTCCTGAGCCAAGCAGCAGCCACAAGATACACATTCATTGTTTCAAGGGGGAAAAGGGTGCACAGTAGAACTGCTGATTTCATAATCCTGCAAGTGCCCCTTTCTGTCCATCTGCAGCAAGGCCCGTAGTCCAAAGAGCCCAATGAAGCCTCCTCACTGCCCAGCCAGACCCAAAAATGCCCTTCCCACGCACAGGGAAGAGCTCATCCCTCACATCTCTCTGGTCACGTACATCACGAACCCTGAGTGTGCCAGTCAGCCCCAGTGAGTTACCAACATCAGTACCTGCCTGCTGGGATCAGGCTGAGACCAGCTGCTGGCTCCAGGAGCCTTCAGTCTCCATTGCCAAGTGCTGATCTGAATCAGCCAGTGGAGTCGCTTGCTCCCATGCCAGCTTTCCAAGGCACGCGGTCATCTTGGGAACCGCATGCTCAATAACACGTGAGCTGACATAAGAGTAAAGACACAGGTTGACCACAAAGGCACAGGCACTGCTCAGGGCAGTGACAGAGTGATGCGCATCACATTCCTGAGTGTCAAATGAGCCTTTCAGAAATCTTCTCCTTTCACCTTAATCCATCCCACACCAGATGACAAAGGATCTCTTTTTTAATTGCCATGTAAAACCAGTTCCTAAAGTGTGTGAGACGAGTACGTGTGACTCGTGTACACAAGGTGTACCCTGATGTTTGTAGCATGTGACCCAGGAAACCCCCAAACCACTCTGTCCTAAGGAAGAGGGGTACCAAAAGGATCCCTCCATCTACAACTTGTTTGTAATCGTTTTTCCCAAAGTGTGTATCAAGGACCTTGTTTGAGGAAGAAGAAAGGTTTGGGTAGATGTGAGTCGCTGTGGCTGTTCTTCTGTTCTTAAGTGTTAATCCTTTTACATTTCACCCTTGCAAAACAAGCTGAGAAGAGCCAAGACCTTGCTGAGGGCCCAACAACAACCTCCAGCAGCCGCACCTCACAGGCATCAGCAACCTAAAAGTGAGATAGTCCTCTACTAACCATTAACAGCAAGACACACACCAGCTACTCGGATCAAAGTGGCAGACTGATACCTGGCATCGGTATCTGAGGCAAACATCCCCCTGAGGAGATCCACTTGGTGATTTTGTTATGAGGACAAGCAATACCTTCCCACAACCTTTGCACAACGGCAACTTTTGCAGCCAAGGTGCAAGCACGCAGTGAACTTTTTAACTTGAAACAACCAATGGACACATCCGTCCTTTCAGAAAGATCTAAAGCATCATCCCTTAATAAATGACTTGCTGTAAAACTTTAGCAACAGAACTGGGGAATATTTAAAAACATTTCCATACTGTATAAAGATTTCCATGCATATATGCCATGCCTGTTCATCAGCAAAACTTCAGGTTTCAAGTTTCCAGCATCTTCTCTACAATCGTGAGTGCAAGAAATAATTTAATTTTTCTTTCAAAAAGACAGACAAGAATATGAACAGAAGATGCAATAATAAATAAGCTGAAATAGCTGTTCAAGACTCAAATATTTCCACCAAGGATGGCCAAGCCTCCACTCACACATAGCAAGATTTCTGATGAAATAACAGGAATTGGGGACATCGAATTTGTTGTCAACAAAATACTCAGCAGTACTGGCTTTCTGTGTTTTGCCAATGTACACCATCAGAAAACAGAGAGTCAAACTTGCAGTTAGAGTTTCGAAGGAATATATTCTCCCCTCCCCTTTTGGTGTAGGGATCCAACCTCCTATTTTCCAAAGAAAGATACAGTTTTGATTCACTTACCTCCTCCGTAGGTGGTAGCACACATGATGGATGATATCCAGGCAATCTGGCTGTAGGAGATGCTGTAAACAGCCTGGAGCTCTTTAAAGTAGATGGTGAAAGCTTTAGGAAAAGTATATGCAAACCCAACAGAGATGGAGGCTCCGAACACCACTGCCCACCCCCATCCGCCATCAGGGGGTATGTAGCCCAGGTCCGAGTGGGCTGGAGGAGCCATGGTCAATCCAGATTTCAGAGCAAAAACCACGTCCCTGTGTCCTGCAGAGCAGAGGATATGTGTATTTTACAGAACGTGCAAATCAGGCATCATCTTAAGTGTTGTAAAATAACTAAGAGGTACAGATGATCACCCACTCTTGAAGCCTTGTCCTTTTGCTGGCTATTTCTAGATTTATTGTTCAATTCTCACACAACCAAAATCACCCTTCCTTCTCCAGTGACCCTGTCCAGCCCTTCTCCCTGTATTTTAAATACACACCCACAAAATACTCTCACGGCTTCTGTGTTCAGGGATGGACCTCATTCAGAGCTGAAGTCAATGACGCCCATTTTCTCTTCCACATCCAGCCGGCAGCTCGGTGTCTCACCTCAGGAGATGGCTTCTGTAGCTTGCCCCTGCCACAGCTGCTCAGCCTGTCCCTCTGGAGAGAAGCAGATGCCACAGTTGTACCGCTTTTAGGGTAAACGCTTCATTGTGTATTTTTCAGATTTGAGTGGAAAACACCTTACAATTTCAGGTTATCCCTGCTTAAAAGAATAATTCCCATTACAAGAGCAGCAGGTGATCGTCCCCACAGTGCGTCCCCTGTTCTGCAGGGGGACAAGGCTCTCCTGGCTGCTCGCTTCTCCCGAGCCAACAAAAAAACAGCAAGCAACCACTTGCAAAAAGAGGCTGAAGTTTCTTCCTACTTAGGGGCAGCAATTCCTCTTGTGCCTGGTGCCTGCCAGGTTTGTAGCTTATGCTCAGGAGCAGCATGGATCAAAGAGGGCATTCACTCATTTGCATTCTTCCCATTTTCCCTGGCTATTAAAATAAAATGAGGGCAAAAAGGAAAAAAAAAAGTACATCTACGTACAAGCCTGCCAGGAGTTAATCCACAAGTCTCCTCTCAAGGTCAAGACATTAAATCAGAGGAGAGAGGAGAAGGTCCCACAGCAAAGGGTGCCAGGTAGGTACACCTGCATCTTTGCGGATAAAAGGTGGTTTATTGTGGTTATATGTTGCAAACTTGGAAGCAAAGGAAAAAGGCATCATCAGAGCTAATGGGAAGGAGTAGGCACAGGTA
>NW_010170694.1:0-20840 GCF_000695765.1 Mesitornis unicolor | reverse complement strand
GCTGAACCACAGAGGTAGCAGTCAGCTAACTAGGGAGAGAGGGACCTTTGCTTCTCTTGGGAAGAACAAAGGAAGAAAACACCATAGGGCAAGTACAGTGTAATTTGCATCTATTTGAGAGCCAACTGCCTCTTCAGAGATGCAGTCTGGATGCAAACTGTGAGTAGCAGGACACTAAAGGAATAGTAGAGAAGACCCTATTATTTTAAGGTAGTGATGTACCTACAGATATACTCCTGAATCTGTGCTTGCTTTCATCTATCTTGACAGCTGTTAAGCAGTGACACCAATATGTGCCCCTTGGCTGCAGGCTTCAAGCTCCCCCTATGTCCGGACAACTGCTGCACACACAACAGAGATACGCTATCTCCTCCCCAACCTCAGCTGCATGCTGGGGCACCTCCAGATTGGACACAGAGCATTAAGACAAGGGGCTGAAAGGCAGTCCAAGAACACTATAAATACAACGAGATCTGGTTCATAAACTCTCAAACTGCCATAAGCATTTAGGCCCTGCTCCTCTCATGGAGACGTTGTCCCAGAGCCTCCTACTTCTCACTGTTAATGACATACCGTCCAACTCAAGTTTATCTACTTCTATTTTATAATGGTTTTGTGCTGATGGTGTTACACAGCTCAAAGGCTTTCTCCTCTTCCCTAGTGTTATCGTTTGATGGTTTTACTGAGAGTAATCATATCCCTTTTAGCCTTTACTTAGCCAGTATTTTACTCCCTTTCCTTAACGAGGACCATGGGAACAGAGAATCTACCTTGCCCTGGTTACCTGCATCCACACTGCCCATCATTTTAGTGCTAATTAAAGGCAGTGAAAAGGAAAACGGCCACAACCAAGTAGAATACCACATTGCTTTTGGACAAGATTTCCAGAGACATCAGGAAATACAGGGGCAAGTTCAGAAAGCCCTTCACAAAATAGTCATCAGGCCTACATCGAAAGTATAACTCCCCCCAAAGATACCGTTGTTTTTTTCCTATTGCAACATTTCTTCACTGTCTTTCTTATCAGAGACTGAGACTGCCCACCTCCTCTTATATTTTAATTAAAATAAATTTATGGAAGACTATGCTCAGTGTTGGAAAGGCATCACCACTGGTTCTGAAGGCCCTCAAAGGTTATGCTGGAGAAAGAGCCCCACACGTTAGTGTCATCCTCATCCTCTGCCCTCAGCATCCACCACCAGCCACTGTGGGTGAGGCTTTGGGTTCAGATCCAGTCTAACAGCACACAGTGATTGCAATGTGCACAAGCTTTGCTCCACTGAGACCCACACAAGGTTTCATTACAGTTTATAGCCCAGCATCCTCACTGGAAGATGACAGGGAGGTGGGCTGGAAGAAGTCCAGCCACAAGAGAGCTGTGCTGTGCTCTGGCTAACAAGCTGGTCTGGTGAACATGGAAATGGGCAGGTGGAGAAACCCATACCAGTCTGCACCCTCACTCCAAATTAGTCTTTAAATGGGCCAAGAGCTGCTGCACTCTTCACTTCATTGCTCCATGGACCACCTGGCAAATGCACACGTAAGAACTACTCAATTCTTCACATAAAATAGAACTCCTATGGCCCTAGACCTGTGTCCAAAGCAGAGGAGCAAAACTCAGTTCTAACTGGAGGATACATTGGTCCAAAATACTAAGATTTAATAAATCCAGTCTTGAAGAGCTCTAATTTCTACCTAGATAAGATCCAGGGTGGCAAGGTGTTGGGTTTTCTCATAATAATGAAAATATCCTGTTACAATATGAGACAGTTTATGTTATAGTTTCAGCAACAGCAAAGATGGCATTTGCAAAATTTTCCTGTTCTGATAGCAAGTAATAAAATGGTCTAAGAGAAGTCTGTGGAAGATTACTTTTCCATTACAGACACCCAGAATATACAGAACGAGTTATTCTGATGTAGAATCTCTTATACCCCATCATCTGAAATTTTCCCATCGAAACAGAGAATTGTCTCTTAGAGTTCTATTAACTATACTTCACTACCATAGGGTGGGATTTTAAAAGAAAACCCAAGTTAAAGAGTAACAGTGGTGAGGTTGGAATGACTGTGCATTGACACGAAGTTTAAGAGCTTTTATCGCTTATCAAGTACGCATTTCACTGCACTGCTTCCATTTAGGGTTATTCAACCCAATTTCAGCCATTCCAATATTATGGAGGATAGTGAGCTCCCAGAAACACTGATGTATTGTAGAGGTTCTTAAATTAGACAAAATAAATTGATGAAGGGGTGAGCATAGTGAGGACACATTTCCTTATTTAACATTGTGTTTGGTATCCACGATCTACCAAAGTTTAGGATACGCTCCTCAAACTAAAGTCTTTTCTGGCAATCCTTTAAAAAGGTTGAGCCTGAACATTAAATATATTTTCAGGGATTAACAAGAAAGGTTATTTTTTATTACCACCAATTCATTCTGCTTGTAAAACTGTGGCTAATTGTACACCACCTTTAAAAGTCTCGCATTATAAATACATTTGTTCATGTAATTTCATTTTCTGTTTAATGGGAGATTTCTTGAGAAGACTTTCTCATAAAACCAGATTATGACATCGGCTTCTTTGTCCAGCTTTTCTATATCAAGGTTAATTCTTCCATAATACAGAAAACCAAGGAGAGGAACTGAAGTTAAATGAAAATGTAGTGTACACTAAAAAATAAAAATCACATCAGTTGACTTTTACTTTCCTGACTGTAAAACAAGGCTTCTTGAGGTTGAATTGCAGGAGCTGAACTTAAGGGATTATTTGAACAGAGTTTAATAGCCTGAGCAATGAACAGACAGCGATGTGATATGACACATTCACATCCTCCCCTCACTTCTCCTGTGGCACCTCCATGGTTTGTGGGGACACCAGCACCAAGGAGGGCCCTCGCGAGGCATTACTGCTTGGTTACCCCCTCTCAGCCACCTCTTTGTCACTTCAAAGTTTCTCTGCACCAGTCTCCCATCTTCTCCAGGTTTGCTCCTAATTTCCATGTGGCACCACAGCAGTTACTTCTGCAACATCCACTTCAATGACATCTTCTACATGTTGATTTTCCTTTTTAATAACCATTCTCTAAACTGTTTGATGTCCTCTGGGATGCCCTTGTTTTCTTATGCCCATGCCCATTTTCCTCTAGGACCACGCTTGCTTTTTCCCCTTAAACCCTGCCACACCACTGAAGTAAAATTACAGACCTATATAGTTTTCCAGGTCATATTTAAATGAATGGAAATATTACATTTCATTTGTTGTGCATGGAATTTTGTTTGTCAGCTCACTGAGATCATCCCATCTCACTCCATCCTTGACAGGTTTTAATCTTTGCTTTACCCAGAAAGCATTAAAACCCCCACCTCTTTATTTCCCTTTTACTGCAGCAGAGGAAAATCCTGAGAGTTGCCTTTGTGGAGCCGTGATCTGATTCAAATTTACTTGTAGCCTCTTTCATTTTCCTCTATTTCCGTTTTGTGAAGTTACACGTCTGGACTTCCCATTTCTCCATCCACCACTCCCTATAGGCTTTTTGCTTTATCTCTGTTACTTTTTTAGAGTTAGTTATTAATTGGTCACATCTGGATCTTCTTTATCTATTATTCTTCCCTTCTCTTTAGGAATCTGACTGAAGCCACTATCAACAGCTTCAAAACAAAGAAACTCCAGGTCTCTGGCACAATCAAGGCCCTTACATCTCAACTCTGCTGATATTACCAGCTTCTTTCCTTAAATTATTGAACTCTTGTCTTTTGGACCCAACATATACAGTCCTCCACTCTGTAAGCCAAACCAACTGGGGAACATATTCTTGGACTACACAATTATTTTCCCCAACATTTGTTTTATTTGGTTGGGTTTTTTGTTGTTAAATGATAGCACCATGGCAAATCAAAACCAAGCCTAATGCAGTTGATCCAGGGACTCCCTCAACCCAAACAAGCCACCCCACATCAGACACACAAACTCACCACCACTCAGTGGGACCAATCTCTCTTCAGCAGGGGTGGGTACCACTCCGACTCCCCTCTCTGGTGGCACTCCAGTCGCTGGCGCCCCTGGCAGCGACCTGCTCAGCTTTTAAAGCCATCTGCTGAACTCTTCCCCCACCCCAGATGCAGCCGAGATCAAAGGTTGAGATCAGAGGCTGTATCTTCAGATACAAGACCATTCTGTAACTTGCAACACCCTCTGCCACCCAACCTCCGAAATCACATCCAAAGGCAGCCGCATCCCACATTAACTAACCTTTCACGAACAGGGATGGCCCTTCACCCACCAGGGATGAATTCAGGGCAAACTCCCCCTTTGCAGCACTCAGAGCACTGGCCTCTCTCAGATCTCTGTGGATGTTAATAAATTATTTGTCAGATATCCCTTTTCCTTCCTTCTCCCTTTCTTCCCTATACATATTAACTTCTTTCTTCACGACACGTTTCTGCTCTCACTCTCCTCCTGGAGAATTTGCATGTGGAAAGCCTCCATCTTTGCCAGTCCTGCTACGGGAATTTGAACCTTCTGGCTGAAATTCTTTTGCATGACCTCTGGGTCACCTAAAAACCTTTGTCAGACTTATTTTGATTACTTCAGAACAAAGGAAGGGGTTCACAGGCCACAGCAACACTTATCAAGGGGTAAATTTGACCCTGGAGTGAGGGAAAGGGGCACAGAAACTTCCCAAATTGCTCTCCAGTAACCAAGCAGCTGAGTTGGACCAGCAAGCGAGCAATGTCCACCACACAAACCCGCACTTTGCGGAGGTTTACATAACCCAATTTCAGTAGGAATGTTTCCATAAGGCTTATGCTGCAAATCCCCATTTGAGGGATTAAAAACATTCCCCCACTGTGTTTATAATCCAGACGCCACAACGTACTGCTTAAGCATGAGAAAAAACGCAGGAAAAAAGCTGACTGTATGCAGGCCAGGGTAACGTTCTCATCCAATCCGAGGAGAAAACTCAGCAGAAAAGTAAACAGTGACAAAGAGAAAAATGATCCATCCAAGCCAAGGTTGCAAGTCAGCATCCACTGTAACCCATATTTCTTGTCTTGTAGCTACATGGAGTCATCCAAGCTATTTTGTATTACCCCAGTAAAAACATCTTCCTTGCCAGGGCACAACAAATGCATAAAACCATGCACCAGCTCCCAGTTTACATCGATCTGAAAAGCTGCTACCAGCACTATCACAGCCAGCAGATGTTCTTCTTACAAACACAGGACACACCTCCCATTTAAAAGGATTTTCTACCAACCAGTAGTAACAGCATGCTAAAAAAAAATTCCAGTGGTCAAAAGACAGCAAGATAAATTCTGGAGGGCTATTAAATACAAAGGTGTCACCTCTGGCATTGCAGATTGCAAATTGGTGGAGACTGGGGAATATTGACAGCCAGCTCTGCTCTTGTTTCCCCAGGATTCACCATTAATTCACTGTCAGGGAAAGAATACCAATGAGACATACCTCAGTCTGATGGATCTTATGGGCCAGCTCTCTCTCTCTCACTGGTCAGAGTTACTCTTTCCAAAAATGTTTTATAGTCAGAAATACAACAAGCATACCTGGTGCTTTTCTGCCTTCTAAAAGGAATAAATCCTTAAATGCTGCTACAGGTGCTATAACTCATTGCAGATTGTTTTGCCTGCATGTGGTCCTCTGGGCTCTGTCCCACAGCAGCTGTTGCCATCAGAAGCTGCCTATGGAAGAGGCTGCAATCACACCACACCAAGAGTTCATAGGAGTCATTTTTTTCAACACTATACCTTTAAGAATAACATTATTGTAAAAACTTGATAGTATTGCAAAAGGCGAAGTTCCTTTAGACTGTTAAAATTAAGTAGCTTCTATACTGATATCCTTATTTTCTTCCAAAAATGTGCTTTCTCTTTAGCTTGCAGACACTTGATAGTTCCCTTGGCTCTGAGCCATTTTAGCCTGGTGCTTTACCAAAACGAAATATGAATTTGCTCTTGTTAAATTATATTGTCCCTCCTTTCGCCTCTATATTAATAGCAATTGCCTAAACGATAAAGGTTTTCTGTTGGTAGCTATTGTGCTGTGACCATTTGCATGCACTTCAGGCACAACAGCAACTCAAACTATTGAGACTGCTTTTCAAAAATCAGTTTGGAAAACACTGATCACCTCCATCAATGGTTGAGGTGGACAAGAGCAGAAGAAATTCTCCTTTACTATTTCACTGGACTATGAAAAATTGAAATTTGAATGCCTAATCAGATGGCTCTTTCTTCTTAACACTTGCTCTCTATAAACGAGTTTTGATGTAAAATGTGGTACATCTTTTATTTATCTTGATTAAAGAAAACCAAAATGCAAAGTTGCAGAGTAAATACAGTTTAAGCACCTTATTTATTGGCTGTGGGAGAAGTTTAATTTAAGATTCACCAAATATTCCTGCCCCTGAACTTCTCAGAATATTTTAAGTGCTCTGCTACTGAAGAAATACAAAGAGAATCAAACTGGAAGGGTAGAAAGTAATTCAGAATTTACCTGCCAATATTTTTCTGCAGCTGATGTATCATATACCATCCTGACTTTGAATTAATCTAATGAAATTTAGAATTAAGTTTACAGATAATAAAAACCTATCTATGTATCATTAATAAAAGAGAATAGAAAGTTGGCACAAACTGAGCATATGGTTCATACTTCTCACGTTTGGACTGGACAAGTAAAAGCTGCAGAACAGAGGTCACACGCAGGTCCGAGGAGACACAGGAACACAGAGCATTCCTTTAAATGGATTTATTTGGTACTGTTTTGGTTGATGTTTTACAGGCATGTTATCATTGCTGGCAGTCAGTGACACTTGGTGATCTAAATAAACACATACTGTCTTTAACTGGTCAGACTCCACACTTTAAAGGCGGTAACTGAGGCTGTCAGGGCACGCAGCCTCACCTTGCACTGCTCTGCTGTGGCTGTGGGGCCTGGCTATGTCCTAGTCCACACCCATAAAGATCGGTAGCACGTAGGAAGAGCCTGTGACCCATTTTTATTGGGAAGGCCTCACCATCACTCAAGTACTCTAAAGAGTATGACATTATGCTTTATTTCCCTTTCATTCCTCTTCAGGTAGATCTACATCTTCTTTACTCAAAGCTTACAACACACAAGAAGCTTCCCAGTCCTCCAAAAACAGTCAAACCCAGCCAAATGTTCTCCAAATGGGATTTTTTAGCATTTTTTCCCGAGGAAACACAGTATTTAGGGTTTTGTACATGTTCTTGATCACTCTCGCTATCTGCTACCACACACACCAACTTCTAAGATGGTACCTGGTTTAAATTAAACTTTGTAAGGGGCTAAAGCTTTCAAAGATATAAAGAGTCTGTACAGGTTTTGTGTCCAATTGGTTGGCTGAAAAGAGAAGAGATCCCACTGTCACCTTCTGTAAGGGAAAACTGAGAAACAACCTTTGTTATGCTTCAGATAATGCACTACAGAGAGATATGTTAGAAATCAGTAAGTTTTGCTGCTCCTGAAATAACTTGTTAAACCGTAGCTTGATCACACAGACTTAAAGTTAATAAATACCTGCCTCTTACAGAGGATATTTGCATTATCATTTGTGTAAAGTACAGAAACACATAAATGATCAGTGGGGCACTTGGGATCTTGAGGGGGTAGGTTCAAGTTTTGTTGTCCTAACACTTCCTCCTTCAAGAAGCAGAAGAGGGAGTAGATGCTGCAAAAAGAGATAAGGAGACAGCAACATCTGGGTGGTGATTTCTCCATCTATTGACTGCACGAGTGCCCAACCGTGAGATCTTCCCCTGCACGCAGCATACGTGATTGCACTTCTTCATCCGATCCATATTCATGAAAGTGGACTGCCATGGCAAAAACCCAGTGGATTATTTAATTTAATTAATGCTGCTTTGTTTTGGTGTGTTCCACTCCTTCAGCAAACGCTTTCAAACAAACACGCCTTGCTTTCCACGGGATGTCTGAGAGGAAGAACATGGCCAGCAAAGAATTCCACAACCCCAACTCCAGGTCAGAAACGGTCCCTCAAATGCCATCTATTTCTTCAAAAAAATTCATCAGAATTTACTTCAGTGTCTTAGCAAAGAAGGAAAATCCTCTTTGATGCTTAGAGGGTACAATAATTTGCAAAACTGTGGCAAAACTGCTTCCTTAGTTAGCTGTTAGCCCTCCTCAGACCTGAATAGGTTAACTTGACCATCCGTTGCTGTGCATTATGTCACATTATAATGCATGCCAAGCATTAAGAGGATTTCACAAGAGCTACCAGGACATTTGGGACACTGGGTGCCAATTCATTTATTTGTTGGTTTGGTTTTTTTTGACATGATAGCAAAAGAGAAATTAGAGAATCAAAGAACGTGGTTGAACTACTCCTGTCCCAGTTTTGGCTCTGGTCCCGCTCTGGAAGAGTGCTTTCAAGATAGGACTTTTATGACTTAGCTGAAAGTTTGCAGATATCTCCATAAACATCTTTTACAAAACCAGGTAACAGCTATTATTTTACTACTTAACTCACAGACGCATCTTTTTGAAGGAGTCACGAGCACTGCAGCAAAGCACAAGAACCATTTGGATGTATCTGAAGAGTTAGGCACTCACTGAGGCTTCTGCTACAGCTGCTCAGCTCAGGTTCTTTCCCCCTCGTTAAAAAAATCCAGCCTATAAGAACATAAGAAATCCAGTTAGATTCTGAAGCTCTAGCTTTGTCTGAACTGTGGACCTCAAGTTCATTTTATTTGTCCCCAGGAAGTCAATGCAGTTTGGTTATCTTCTTCTTGCAGTCTCCTGTTATTTTGCTTCGATCTAACTTTTTCCCCTTGGGAATCACAGAGGAAGGTCTCTCTTTTTTTTGTCTTTGTCAGCTTCAGCTCTTTCTTGATTTTCAAGTCCCAACAGCTCATTACATACTAGCACATTGCAAAACTGTGACATGGCACTCGGGGATCTTACCTTGCAATTTCTTAGCCTTTTGGACAGAGAAAAGGTGCTCCAAACAAAGGGGACAGCAGACAGTGAGACTCAGGTTAGGATGCTTTTACCATTCAAGTATTTGGTGGCTACAAATGCAAACTCTGTGCTGAGGATGGACAATTTGGACTCTCAGTCACTATTTTATTAGCAAACTCCAGGGATGGCATGCAAATACTGTCAAATCTGGTCAGAATTGTCTGCCTAACAGCAGCCATTAGTATCGCATGGCTGCAGCCGAGTCCACAGATCTGGAAGCAGAGAACACATGTAGTTTAGTTTGTGTTGTTGATTTATTCAGCCCGCTAAAATAAGTTAAACAGCAAACCTACCACCTCTGTGCTGGCTTCATCACTTTTTCTGCTAGGTCTTCACGGGGACACATCCCTGATTGCAGATCTGGACAGGAATGCAGGGAGGCAAGCAGTGCCTTTGCTCTGTTGGCCAAATTCTCCAGGAAAGTCTTTCCAGCTACAGAAGGCTGCAAATAGAAAAGATATCAAGATTGTCCAGTACACATTGTAGGTTGGAGGAAAGGAGCTCAAGTATATGAGGAACAATGCTATGACCATGCAAAATAAAGCAGTGATTATGCAGAGAGGCAGGAACCTCTGGGTAACAGGAGAGCTGCAGGTTGCTTATTCAGTCTGACTGGAGGAAGTGTACCACTCCGAACTGGTGACCAGGAGCGTGGATCTGTCAGCACAAACTTACCCAAGGTCTGGATCATCACACAGCAGTCTCCAGAAAGGTGGGTAATGAACTGTAGAGCTCATGAGCAGCCTGTCATGTCAGCCTGCTGCACGGACAGCCTAGGCAGCCAACCCACTCTGATCACACACAGCAGAGTTCACCTAAAGATACACAACCACTGCTAGCCCAGACTCCTGAATTGCTTCTTCTGTGACCACATTGGTAGGTGAGCAGTCTTCAAATCACACCCAGATGAGTTTACAGGTGAGGGGTAGGAGGGTGGAAATAATGCCTGCAGGGCCTGACAATAAGGGCACCCTCCCCAAGACAAGAGCTTCACGCTGTTTTCCCAGGCTGTGATGACCTGGCATCACTGCTGACATCAGGAACCAGGCTGTGAAAGGGAACAAAGGTTCTCAAATAAAAAGTAGTATTTACAAGCAGGTGTGCTAAGCACTGTCACCAGATCAGATGCCACACACAGTGATGGAGTTTTACCTAAGCAGCAAGGGGAGAGAAGACCTTCTCAGCTCTGCAGCAGATGCCTACACAACCAACATCATTGTGCTCTCTCCATCCCTTTTATCTCCTGGCAAGTACATTCCCTACTAAGTAAGGATGCCAGGACATTCAGCAAAGTGTTTCGGGGTTTTCCAATATACAATATTATTAGGCTGGAAAGTCCCAGTTGACATTCCTACTGGGATGTCAGTCCCAGCCAAAGGCACAGAGAAAGGGAAGGGGAAAGAGGATGATGCTTGTGTGTAAGCAAGTGAGAAGTCAAACCTGAATGGCCACAAGGAACAAGACAAAAAGCAGAATAAAGCACCTTCCACCTCCACCTGCTTGAGAAACAAACAAGTGACATTATACACAGCTGAGACACACAAGTGCAGAAATAGAACTGAACAAGCATCAAAAATTGTATCGTCGGGTTAACTTTCAGAAGTTTAATAAATGCACGCAAGAGATTTATCACAAAACCAGCTGGACCTCCATTGTATTTCAACAATAGGTTTATTTTAAGAAACATAACATGACATTAAGTAAAAATGCAAAATTGTGCAATTATGGCAAAATGTTTAAAAATCCACACATTTGCCCTCATAGGACTACAGTACTTCTTACTAACATACCTGAGCACTGAATGTTGGATGCCATTTCTAAACAGCCTTACGGACAGGGAGCTCTTCCATTTTTGTAGAACATACACACACTGCATGTTTGGTGCACCAAAGCTGCTGTTAGTTCATCTAAATTTTACTGATGGAATCGAGTGGAAATTACAAAGCGTTTCATTCTAAAGTAACTAACAATTCTGGAACAGAGATTTACACTCACAATGCTAGAAATTCATTTAATAAAGTGGAATAAATGAATGCAGAAAAAATACCGAGTGGGGACAATGTACAGATTATTGTTTAAATATTATCAGTACCTTTGGTGCAATTATTCTTGTTGTGCTGTGCAATTTTACTTGAGCCTGACTCTAAAGCAAAACTTTACCAGGAATCTGACTTTCAGCAAAACGTAGAAGCATTTAAGAACTGGCAAAATGTCACAGCTACTTTACTGTCTCAACAAACTCCTCATGCAAAAGATTTAGTATATTCTACTCCCACGGCAAGTTCCAGGATTTAGCTTTTAAACACATTACAGACTTGGATCACGCCCTCGGTTCGAATGGTTAAACAGAATGGAGATCTTCGTACTTTAGTGCAGATAAACAAAATGAACAAACCTACTGCAGAATTAACCACAGCGTATTGTACTTCTATACATCACATGACCAGTCAATTGCTAACTCAATCCTATTTCATAGTTTCAAGTAATATATTGAAATTTGTTCTACTAAATAAATAGAGAAGATTGTCAAAAAGCAGCAAGAAGTCTCGTAAATATTCAACCAAGCTTAAAAATAAAAAAAAAAAAGAAAGTTACACACAAATGCAACACTGTTAGGGAGGGTGCTTCAGAAAGCTTGCAGCTAGAGGCCTACAACAGCGCAAAGAGAGCTAGCCAAGGACTAAGCATCATTTTAAAAATGAAATCAGTTGTAAAAAAAACCTCTCATTCTTGGCTACGGATAGATATACATATATATATAAAACGGTATCCAGAAGAAAACTAACCAAAGGAACAACACACCTCGACACTGTTGGAAAATGCAGTCTTAGCAAGAATCGTCAGCTTCACTTCAGGAAAAAACCACAAGCGCTCGCGTTTGAAAGCAGCGGTTTGGTGAGTCTCTGGAAGATGAGGTATGTAATGCAAAGAGGCATTTTTTTTCCTATTCATTTCACAGTTTTTAGTTTGTTTTTGCCTTTTAAACGTTTTGTGCAAGAATCAAGAAATAGAACCAGGCGAGTATTTTTGTGTATTAGAAAGATTCCATTTGGGAACAGTAAGACCACATAGTAAATGAACATTATCCAAATCCTCAACCATGCCAGGGGGATAAACAATGAGATAAATATTTGGCTTACTGAAATATCAGCTGTTAAGCCAGATAATGGTACGCACTTACAGCCAGCGATGGCCACTGCTGTTTCAAGTTAACTGGTTTACTTAGGTCAATTGGAGAAAACAGAGAAGAGTAAGATAACATATGCACAGCTCTGCAAAAATTAGAGCTGCAACAAATTAAACCTGGCAAATTACAGCCGGTAGGAGTTTCAGAATTCTTCTTTTCCCTTTTAAATCCAGTTTTCACTACTGAAGCAGAGGCTGAACTTTGAACTTATTTACTTCTTCAAAATAAGCTACATGTTAAATACATAGAGAAAAGTGTTGCAATACATTGGATTCCTAATCTTAGATGTGAATGTAGACTATTTAAGCCATGGACACTTATCGTCAATTTTTCTTTAATACACTGGATAATGAAGACAGCTCAGTAGTGCAAATTTTCACATTATAGATCAGAATGAAACAGAAGGTATTTGACGGCTTGATTGCAGGGAGAAAGGAAAAACAATTTGTAAAGTTAAGCCACACTTTCCCAAATTACTGGAGCACATGCCAACTCTGCACATAGCACTGTACGTTAGTGGAGACAGAGCAAACACTCCACACACACACACACACACAAAAATATCTATATTATTAAGGCCATATCCTGTCACCATTCTGTGCAAGAATACCACTGCAGTAAAAATGTTATGTTAAAAAAGACAATATGATGACAGGACAGGGCCTGAAGACAGACACGCACTCCATGAAAAATAACAGGCTGTCTTAAACAGTAGCATAAGGCTAGCCCATTTCAGACAGACAAGTATTAAAAATGTACTAGCACCATCAACTTTTGGGTTAAAGCCCTTTATGGGATGAAAAAAAAAATTTTAAGCAGTGTCATTAAAAAAAAAAGTTTTTACAGCACTACATCTATGTGGCAGAAAATAGGTGTTGGGATCCACCCCTCACTCCATTAGGCTCAATTTTAACAAAAATCCACAGGCAGGAAGTGGTGCAGTAATTCGAACAGGCCTCCGTCCGGGGCACAGGTACTCCGTGTTCCAATTCTGACTGAAGTTTTTCTCCCAAATTGTAGTGCACAAACAACATCACAAACACCTTAGCAGACTTCAAAAACAGTACAAAAGAAAAGATCATTATGAATCAGGATCTGCCATTCCCATGTGTACTTTCAAGCTAAAATACAAAAAAAAAACACCCCACAACTTAGTGATATTGCCTCAAATCTTACCCGTATTTAAAAAAAAAAAAGAAAAAGAAGAAAAAGAAGAAAAAAGAAAAAGTCACTTCCAAACATCTTGGACGTCCTTAGCTATTAATGCTAGATTTTCTTTCACGGTAGTGCATAGTTATCCTGGCTCTTCCACTTAATTTGCTCTTACCACAAAAAACCACCCCTCTAGTACGACATGATTAAGCGTTTACCAGAAAAAAAATGCTGATAATTGCACTTTGTAACCTCCTTCTCATTTCCCAGGAAAATATCAGTAAATATAAAACTGAACCAGTAATTCCCTCCCCAGACTGCAACCTTTAAAGAGCACCCATCCCCATACACAAAAAACTGTCTGTTTCAGCTTACAATAAATACTGACAGAATTTCTTTGTTCTCTTTTAAGACATGTTTTCTCTAGCATCAGATTACCACTGAAATCACTAAGGCCTGTTACTGAAAAAAAAAAAACAATAAAATTAAATAACTTTCTGAAGACACTGCGGATACAATTTAGCAACAACACATTCAAAATGCCGGCCTAAATCCCAGAGCCTATCTGGCGTCTCATATACTTTTTGCCACTGGTCAGTAACCTCATCGTACTGGTAGAGTGAATTCTTCCTGCTGGTTCTGAAAACGTGTTCTTCAACAGTGACTTGAGTAGCTCTGACAAACAGATGGAGTTTATTTTTGAGGAGTACGAGTTTTATATAGGGATTAATGGACTGATCACATGGAAAGTCTTTTTTTCGAGTCCACTTATTTTGTTCAATGTCATAGGCCTCTACGGTAAACATACGTTGATGGTTTCCACAGGTTCCAGCTATGTAGTAGATGGAGTCATTGTATACAGTTGACAAGCCTTGGATTCTAGGCACAGTCATTGGGGTCAAAAATCCCCAGTAATCCTTCTGAGGATCATAGCAGAGAAAAAATTCCCCTGAAAAGAGAGAGGAAAAATAAAACATAACTTATGCTTCATTTCCAGAACAGCAATTCTGCAGCTACTAAGATTTCAGGTATGCTCTTCCACAGACAGAAACAGTCTACCAATTTTTAAAAGCTTTGATCTCATAACAAAAAAAAACCAGCACCATAGCCTCCTTCCTTCCAAGTGCATTACAAAATATTAATAGCATGAACAAAAGCTACTTTGAGTTCCTATTCCGGATGGAAAAAGAGGGAATTTGAAGCATATCAGAAATACATTTTACATATTTCCTACCTAGCCTTTACTACTTCTAAACCATGCTTAATAATCCAGGACAAAACCGTACAAGATTCCAGTCTTGAAATATCTGAAGTATTTGTTTCATTCTTCAACATCTTCACACTGTGTCATCTACAGACTGTGCAGTCTCAGAATTCAGTGCTTGTTAAATCCGAGCATAAAATCGTGCCTTGTACTACACACATTTTGAAGCTACTTTTATCAGGTGGCTGGGTTACACATTCAGGTTGATTTGCTTAAAAGGATGCCAGGTGAATACTTGCATGAAGCTACTGATTCATCGTTAGTTTTGTGATTAGGTTATAAAACACCTCTTCTGCTGGCTGCACAAAGCAGCATCTACAGACTGCAGATAAGGGAAGTTCAGATGACTGAAAGCTCTTGCTCTGCAAACTTATGAACACAACATGGATAAAGACCACCTTGTCTCTTGCAACCCTCAGGTAAGAAAGGCCTAATGTTCGCCAAATATTAGAACAACTCAAATCATACATAATTTCATATGGTTATTTAAAGAATTTTAACCAAGCTGCTGTGTAACCGAGCACCTCAAGTATAACAAAGAATACAGAAATACAGTAAAATGGGTGGAACACAGCTTAAGAGATTAAGTCTTGCAGATAACATATTTTTGATTATTCACTTTTGTCCCACAGTGTAATCTCCTATGACTGACACTTGAGTTCTGTTGGCATTTTAACACTCTCAACAATCCTTATTGACTACTTCAAACTTAGGAGCTTTCTCTAGAAAAATTACTGAAAGTTAACTTTTTACATTACTTCAGTGCAACTCAATCAAGGTTTTATCCACCACACTCAAATAGAAAAGTTGCCTATTTCCCACAACACAAATCTTTATAATTTGCTGCTTAGCACAGTGAAGTAGCTTGCTTATTTATGCAAGCACTGAGTTGTCATTTAAACCACTGAAGCCCAGAAATAGTGCAGTTAAATTTGTAACCAAGATGCGCTCTTACTCTACAGGTTATAATAATATCCACTTTTTAGCATTTCTAAGAAACATATAAAGGATGAACAAATACTCTACCAAGTTAAATATTCTTCAGCATTCCTTTCTAACCAGCTAAAGCAGATGTCTGACCCAACAGAAGAGACAAATTGAAAGAATTTGCTAGTGTAACAGAATTATTTAAAGTCAAAAGACCAAAAAGAGGCAAACCTGATACAGAAACAATGGAGGAAGAAGAAAACTCCGCAAATCACGTGGAAGCCCACCAACCTTTCCAAGTGGCAGGAAAGCAAAGTCAAGAAATCAGGTTGACTTCTTCCAGTAAATAACCATGGTCTTGGAGTCTTTTCTATCCTGTCTCTTTCCTGTGGTCCAGCTTTGTATGGAGAGTGACCCAAAGAGGGAGCTGGTATGGATCTAACACCCCAGCTTCTGCAGGTGTTTACACAGAGATGGCCCTTAACAAAACGTAACCAAGACACCCTCTCTTCCTTTCTTTCCACTTCTTGGGACTCTTTACTACAACCTCATAGACCAGTCTCAGCACCTTTGAAGTGTAGACTGCTATACAGTTCATGCATACATACAAATACATATTTTACACAAATAAAAGGGAAGCATCAATTATTTGATCCATTCCTGTAATGATTCTTTTTACTCATTTAAGAGTCAATCTCTAATACACCAGTAAGTCTGATTATTCGCCAGAAGAAAGGATGTAAAGGCAGTACTGTAATTACTGACCAAAGAAACAGTTAACTAAAAATAGATAAATCACCTTTCTTACGTACCAGGACGACTTCAAAAAGCAAGGTATGGCAGAAAACGGAGACCTGCAGTGGTTAATTGACTTGTAAAAGTCACCAAAATAACAGACACCAGGAATTTTTACAGGTTTAGCTAAATAAAATGCAAAGCGCTTTTTCACAGGACAGAATCTGTTCTTCAACATTAGTGCATTTCACCCAGATAAAGAAGATTTCATAAAGAATTTTCACAGTAAAATTTAATACTACACTATTGACTTAGACCACCACCAAAACTGCCATTTATGCAATAACTCAATACTACAACTTAGCGACACATTCCCAGGGCATGAGAAGTTAAGCAGCAACCTTGCTTTTCCTCACCCACTGCTCTCCCTAGCTTTCCTCCCACCCCATTGCCCCAGGGCACTCTTAAGATGTCCAGGAAACTTGGGTTTTCTAAGGTGCTTAAGAGAGCACAGACAGTTGGACAGAATAACCCCCACGTCCAATAAAACACCATATAGTCAGTCGAAGCACCTTACCCTGTAAAACATAGATGTTATCCTTATATTCCACAGCACTATGAAACTCCATTGCTACCGGCATTGGACAGACAGCTGTCCAACAGTTCTCTCGGCTGTCGTAACACTCCACAGACTTGAGTGAGTTTCGCCCATCTCCTTCATAAACGCGACCTCCTATTGCATACAGTTTACCACAGCAATGAACCAATTTGCAGCCTATTCTGGCTCGCAACAAAGGAGCTTTCGGAATCCACTTATTGCCAGAGTGATCATACATCCAAAAATCACTCTCTGCTCTGTGGTCAATGGAGACCTCGCTGCTGCTTGGTCTGTAACCACCCGCAATATAAATATCATTATCAGGTGATACAAGAATTCCAACCTCCCTCAAGTCATTTGGTGGCTTGCATAGTTTAAACACTCTCCCTGTGACCGAATCTAAACAAGGCACTGTTTGCTTCTTTCCTGAGTGTTTGTGGGCAGCATCAAAGCATATGATCATTTCAGAAGCGGTCATTCCAAGCCGTTGTGTATAGCCATTGGCACTATGTTGTCCCTTTTGTACACAGCTTTTGGCCATAGCCTGTGCAAACACGGGAGGGATTTTCTCTAAAAATGTCTCTTCCAACAGAGGCATACGGATGCATTTGGCAAATATTTCTGGAAGGTGCACTTCTCTCTTATTTTGTTCATGCTCAAACCACCTTATAATGCTGTCATAAACGTGTTCCTCTTTGTCTACATTTAAATCATCACTGTTGAGTATACTTATCAGTTGGTCTTTTCTCAACTGTAGAAATTCTTGCTCTTTGGTGACACTCAGAAATTTTTTACGAATGTAGTCTTGCGATCTGTCTTTGAGTTCCTGATGACCATAGTGATCAGCAAAGATAAACACCCCAATGGAGTTCTGTGGGTCCAAATGACTGATCATATATTTAGCACACTGGTCTTGTATGGAAGGGATCTGGAAGATACTAGCTGCAGTGAACAAAGCTTGAACGTTGGCCTCTGTCAGCATTACTCTGGAGGTATATGCATAGTTCAATACTAAATGCATTGACTCTGCTTCAACACCAACGATACGAACTTCTTTCTGGGTACTTTCTGTAAGGCCGCTAGTGAACATAGATCTACAAAAGAAGAACATTTAGCAGTTTATTGGTATAAGACATGAAATTATATTGTACAGCTACTCCCAATGTGTTTGCCCACATATCAGCACAAATACATTTATCACTGATGTTACACTGTTCTCTTTGGGTACCTAAATTTAAGATCAATTATAGAATTACTGAAATAACAGTAACAAGCTGGAATGTTTCGCTTAATTATCTCAATAACCCCACATTAAAATTCACTCAGTTTACAAGCAAAGCTCTCGACATAACCAAGTGTTTGCACTCAACTTTCAACATGTTATTTCATATGCATGTTCCAGCATGCTAGAATATATACCTTTATAATGAAACAAGTAGTTTAAATATGCTGTTACTGTATCTAAAATGCCCTCAATATTGGAGGTATTTTTATTTGGGCTGTTTTTGTTTATTTTAATTCATATGATAGTTCCTTCATTGAAACTCTCCTTTGATAAACAGACACTGATAACTCACTAACATTACAAGAATATTCTTTACTTACTAGGTGTGCTATATTACTGATAGTTACATGGAATATTAGGTGTGATTTTGTTTTTTTTAATTTCCATTTAATGACAAGAAGTTAGAGTTCTGCTTTTGACCACCACTAGAACAATGGACTATTGTACCTGAAATAAGGACTGATTGCAGCAAGAACATTCCTATGACAGGAGAATGTTTTCCCATGATCCACTTCCACTACAATATCTGTCAGTTGTCCTTCATCATACATGGTTTTAAGCTGTTGAAGAATACTACAAGCGTGGAAGGGGTCCATTCCACTGCTGACTGTGTTTGAAGAAGGAATTCCGTTCAGTGTTTGTGAAAACTTACTTGGTTCTACAAAGCAAAAATGAAACCATTTAACAACAAAAAAAAAACCACACAAACTGTCACCATCCATCAACAGCAACTCTAACATTTTCAAGAGTGTGCAGTAAAGCTATAAAGATACCTCTTTCGAAAAAAGAACTTCCTATAGTGTACATGCAGGTTATCATTAACCTATAAAATTATATCCATTGATATTAATGGAAGAAATACGTCATTCATATTCACATTACATATTTATCACTGGGAAGGGGGAAAATTAAGGCAGGAATCACAACGCTTACTGACTTATAAAATGGGAAAAACAAAGAATGAAGAAGAATAAAATAAGTCCCCAACCTACGTCACCATTACACAAGTCTGTATGTACATATTTAACTTTACACTGAAACAGGAACTGATTACTGACTTACATAAGTGATGGTTAACAGCACAAGACTCGTGAAGAAACAGCCCTCCAGTAAGTATGTTGGGCAACAAACTTAAATTCATATAAATTTCTATACACAGTTACATGTTTTTCTTTACAAATAAAATAAAATTACCATTTCAAATTACTCATGTATGAAGGAGTTTGCATATCATTGTGAAAACATATGAAGTGGAGCATATGCTTCTAAGGAACATGTGATACGCCTAATGAAGTAAATCCCAAAGTGGAAATTGTGCAATCTCTCAGGCACAAAAATCTGTTTCGTAATAACATCAACATTTTTACGCAACAACAACAAAGGGGAGCTCAAAAGAAAAACATTAGGCAGTAAGAGCTGCAAATCAGGTAAAGCTGCTGACTGCAACAGAGAATGCTTCCAACAAATTTTAGGCAACACAAAGGGGCAAAAGAGGATAGCAAACAACAAGGTTGATGATGAACAGGAGATCTCAATTCTAAATCATGGTGATATACAGCAGTTACGATTTCTCTCACTCCGAATCCAGACACAGCTTTGAGCAGTCACAGTTAAATCAGTAGGGACCTGCTGTTGGGCACACATTTCCCAGGGCAGGCTTGAGGCCAAATACTGTCAGTGTCTCTTCAGTGGAGTGTTTTGTTGTGGTTTTTTTTTCAAATACACTAGTAAATATTTAAGGTAGGATATACAACAGGGGAGTTTACTTTATCACAGCAACTGAGCTCCAACATTCAAAACTAACCAAGAGAATAATTTGTACCTGTTCACAATGTTAATCACTAGCAAGCAAATTCCAAGTAAATAATACTTTGCTAGATGGGTTCTGAGGCTTCCTACCTAGCAAAGCATTGGTGTACAAGAAAACTTTTATGTAGCTACTGTTGCAGAAGTTTCATTTCCTTTCTAACAGTGAAGATGCAAAATAGTCCTAACCCTGCCAGTCACTTGAGCAATGAGCACATGCGACCAAGGCAGCTTCCAGTGCCGGTGGACTCAGCCAGGAACTCACGCCCATATGCCAGTTTTCTATTTAATCCTTGATGCTATCCACGTTAATTTTCACCTCATAAAACCTTCCCAGTTACTTTCATCACCTTCATTTTCTTCCTCTCACCCAAAGTATCTTTTTTCTCTATTAATATTCCCCTCACTTGCACCTTAGAATTTTAACCCTGTTCCTCCCAGACATCACCCCAAAATACTCTCCACATTAACTTCTCAGACAACTCTCCTGTTTCCACTCCCCAACATATCCACCTTCACAGAAGCCTTTCATCATAGACAACCCTGCTCCTTCCTCTCGGCTCAGCTCCCCTCACGCAGACCACAGCGTAGGGGTGCCTCTCACAGGAAACTCTCCTTTCACCCCTAACAAAGCACAGTACACAGCACACCTTCCCTCACACAGTATTGCTCTCTCCCCATATACAGGGCCGCATTTATCCCATACTCCTGACCACACCCCTCTCAGACACCTCTCAGGCACCCCTCTTTGCTATCACCCACTCCACTCGGAAGCAACACCCCACACTGCAGGCACCTCATCCAAGCATCTCTGCCCCACAGGGTTTCCAAAGGCTCGCCCCCCCACCACTCCCAGTCACC
>NW_010170693.1:400-603 GCF_000695765.1 Mesitornis unicolor | reverse complement strand
TCCTTGGCCTGCCCCCGTTCCCCCCGTCACCACCTGACCCCTCCGTACCCCCTGTGCCAGCAGGATGGGACCTGCTGTGGGAAGGGACACAGGGACCCCCAAGCCCCCTGTGTTCTCCATCCCCTGAGGTGGTCTCACCATTACCACATAGCATTGGGAAGGCAGTGGGGTTTACTGGGTGGAACTGGGAGCCCAGACGCCTG
>NW_010170693.1:0-234 GCF_000695765.1 Mesitornis unicolor | reverse complement strand
GGGGGAGGGAGGTGCGGAACCCTCTCTCGTTGGCAGACGAAGCCGGTGGCGTTTGCCGTGAGGACCAACGTCGGCTACAACCCATCAGCTGGCGACGACGTGCCGGTGCAGGGCATGGCCATCTGCTTCGAGCCCAAAGACTTCCTGCACATCAAGGAGGTGGGCACGGGGCTGGGGTCGCTCTGGGGGTGGCAGCCCCGGGGGTGACCGTTTGGGGGTTTCAGGGTTATTTTG